>NW_005187628.1:705748-714234 GCF_000239375.1 Pundamilia nyererei | reverse complement strand
ATTATTCCTCAAAAATACAACTTGCCTAATAATTCTGCACTCCCTGTACATTTATTGAAAAAACATCCCCAGAGATTTTTATTGTGAAGACTAAAGGTTTGTACTAGTAGGCCGTTATTTCTAACTGATTTTCAAACCAGCAAAACTGTGTTAACATAACATAACTGTGTGCTCCGAGTGTGATCCCTGCCCAACAAAGAGCAGCTCCACGATTAAAAATGCAGTCAGAGTTGTTTCAGTGCAAACTACACTTGCTCTGTTGATTACAGTGAAAGAACATGTCACCAAACAACAGTGTCAGTTACAGAGTGGCTCTTTCATGTGTTTTTAATGTTTTTTTTTCTTTCTTCAAAGACTGAAGATCTGAAGATAATGTCATCTTAAGCCTTTACTGCCACTCATTGCTTAGTCACAGGCAGCACAGGACAGAGTCAGGGTCACATTGGGCTAAGTTAGGTGATCTTCTACAGCACTTGATAAAATTACACTGACATCAGCTTAGTAGTTAAACACTGTAATCTTGCACTCAAGTATTTGAGTGTGCTTGTGCTTGTGCTTGTGTGGCTGCGCGCACGAGCTGGTGTGTGTACTGTTTTCATGTTATGTCAAGGTGATAACTTTATTTATCTACCACTCAAATTTCTTTTCCAATATAAAATAACATTTTAGGCTATATTAAACACCAGGCTTGTTAAGTGTGTCTTTACTGGAAAGTCTTTACTAATCATTTTGCACAGTTTTACTTGATTTGCTAAATCTTGTTCTTGAAATATTTTAGGTGGAAATGTAATTTATTGTAGGCGGCAAGAACCAATAAAAGGTGTCTGTTTAGAAAGGGATTCTTTTCCTTTCTTAGTATGGGCGATGATGACTAATGAAAATTGTAATTTATGAATTTCCAACGTTCGAGTTTATAAACAATACTCTGGTCAAGGCAAATAAAAGGTTGACTATACAAACTGCATTAGTGGCTCTAAAGTGTAGTTGTTCACACATTTATCTGTCCAGTGAAAGATCCCTTGTTCGATCCCTGGAGGAGACACAAATCCATTGGGGGTCATTCCAAACAAACGGAGCCATTCGCTGTGTCGACCTCTTGTGAAGTCAAAATTAGCTTATACAAACCACAACGGGGGAATGTTTGATAGATAACCCCTTTGTTTCAAACAGCAGTTGTCATAATTGTATCAAGGTATAGATCTATTTCACTGGTAGGTGTAAATTGACGTTGGATTTTATATCACAGTGATTTTATTTCAGGGGTCAGAGTGTAACAGTTGTTGACATGTGGAGCAAATGACACCATTGCTGTTGTGCATGTTTGTATGAGTGTATGGATGTGTGGGGATATTTATCTCGTTGTCTCTCTGGTTATTTATTTATTTTTTTCTCATATGTTTTACATAGTATATATCAGTCATAAATCAAGTTACCACAGTCAATGGAAATGTGTGCAGAATCCACTTCACTCAGTATATCTGTACCTGCAGGGAAGCAAACATTAGTAAGCCACACTCTGGAGACATCAGACTGGTGTCAAAACTCAGACAGCAGGAGCAGAGAAATTAGTGCGCTCTATCTATGCTGCAACTGATTATTAATGTGGATAACAGCGCTTTAGATGTAGCCTCTAGCACTCACAATCCATAGGTGAATCGAATTGCCTTTATGCTCTTAATGTGCACTGTCTTGTAAGCAGTGCAAGTATTTTATTATTCTCCTCAGCTGTGTTGCACCTGAAGTTATAAAGCTATCATTTATCCAGGGGGAGAAAAAATGTGATTACAATTTGGAAACAATTATTGTAGCCTTGTTACAAAGCCCTAATTGACGTGAATCTTTTAGATGAAAACAGCTACTGGTTTAACATGGATAATATTTATAAAGTAGACAACAACTGGGACGATAAATTCTTTGACCATATTGATCTTAGATCTCTGCCTTTATTGTGATGTCAGGTTAAATATGCTGAATGAATTTACACAATTGGAGCTCTGTTGAGGTGACTAAATTTGTCCACTTGCAGATAGACGGACAGGTACAGCTGCCAAACTGATATTTTGCACACCATAAAAACACATACACACGCATAAAAAACCCCCACAGTCGCCAACAATTGCAACTGTTAAGAAAATGGCTCAGATTACGTCTGTATTAGGCCATCTACCATTAAACATTGTTTTCATAGCGAAACTACCTGTGTCTAGTCTGCTAATTGGTCATTTATTTAGTGAACTATGTCCAGAGTGATGTGCCAAAACAACATGAAAATGGCTAAATCTGCCATTATTATTTTCTCTCTTTGAAGTTGGCCGACAACAAAACAGTCCAAAAAAAGCAGCAAAACATAGCCTAAAGCTTGGATTAGATGGAAGAACATCTACCTCTTGCTGATAATATCTGTCCACAGACAGACAGGTAAACATACTGTAAACACTTGCCAAGTATCCCAGAATGCTGTGTGTGATGGTTCCCGCTAAAGTAGGTACTTCCAAGACTGTATGCATCTCTGTGATGATGTACACACAGGCAGACTCACCACGTGAAAGCAAGACGGGAAGTTAATTCTTTGATTTTTGTCTGGTTTACGAGTTTTATTCATTTTAGTTTCAATACAAGTGTTTTTTAACATACTTATTCAGCTGTTTTAGCCTTAAAACACCATAAAAATTGTTTGTTTTTTTAATGTTGCATTATGTCACTCACCTCACCCCTTGACCTTATTTTCCTCTTATGTACACTTGATAACACACATTTAGATAAAAGGACTTTCGAAACGTTGCAAGCGAATACTGCAATCTCACGTATCTTGCCTGACTAAAACTATTAAATTCAGCAGTAATGATTTGTATTGTGCACTATCAAAATGTTAGTTCTGTCCTGTTAATGTGCTTTGTGTCAAATTTATTGCACCACTCAACCCTTAGAAGCCAACATAATTTCTCATCTTCCAGCAATCATGACATGATGTATACCAACCACAAGCACAATGTACAGATAACTAAAGAGTATGGCAGATCTGTGCAATGTGACATTACCTGCTGACACCCCCCCCTCAAGCCCCACTCGATAGAAGGAAAAAATACAATAGTTATCACATCATAAGACCAGTGGATTCAAAACTGCACCCTTGATTAATATGCAGAGTGCTGTCTCTGGCAGCAGACAATGGCGGCTAAATCCTCTGACAAGAAGAAAAATTCACAGCCTCGCTTCCTCTCCGCCGTCTCTGTGCTCGCGTGCATTTATTCGTGTCTTGTGCACACTGTCTAACTGCTTAAAAATGTTTTGCATGATTGACTTTCTCCCGCTCAGTAATGTCAACCCTAGATGTCTGTAAGAGAATCAAAATCACCATTTATTTACAAAGCCATGTACCCGTTGACAACCCACTAAAGATTAAATGAATTCAAAGTTAAAGACCTTCGGTTTTAGGGAGTCATTTTAATATGCAAACACGTATATGCGAGCACGCTGACCTTTACGAAACACTAGCCCAGCATCATCAACCACTCGAACCAAGCCGTCTCGGTATCGGCGTGATTCATCGAGTCGTTCTTCTATCAATTCCAGGCTCTCGCAGCTGCCCACCTGCACCAGAGCCTTGTCTACCAGACGGGCCATGCATAATTAAGATGATAACCCACAACAGAGACCTGACCCTGTCACAGCATTGAAAATAAGTCTGACCAGCCCAGGGGCACACTTCACCCTCTATGTTATGCTCAGAAAGTTCCTATTTGGCCTCTCCCAAGCTACCACAACTTATTGCTTGACAGTTTGCTGAACTGTTTTAATACAATTTTAGAATAAATAAATAAATAACCTGCACACCTATCCTTATTGTCTGTTTAAATATGTGAAAGGTCTCTACTTTACAGACTTCTTAAATATAATGAAATCAATATTGTGACTTTGACCAGAAACTGTACTTAACAAAAAAAAAGTTAATTAGGTTTCACAGAGATTATAAGCCTCTTGTTGCATATATTAAGTATAATTTAGGTGGTATTGGGTTTGGAATACCAAACCCAATATGCAGCATTGTCTGAAATATGCAGCATTGTCCAAAAATGACATTCTACACTGAAAGCGTAATCAAACCTATGGAGATATGGACCATGGGCTCCATTCACACCATTTGCTATGACGTTTTCTTTCTTTAACCATGGAGGAAGTGATGTCTTTGCTGCACAAAGCCAATGTTTTTATAGACAAAGAGTTGCCAAGCTCACATAAATAAAGGTCCATCATATGTAAATAAAAGACTGGTGCAGAATGCCCTTGTTTCCACAGCTGAATCAATTTATCAGTCTGTGATCACATCAGTGCTCATTTAGATGTTGTGCGACAGTTTAATAAATCAGCTCTAGAGAGGTTCATATGTCTCTCCGAGTGTTTGAATCTGTGCCATTTCCAAGACGCTTTGATAAATGACGGCCAATATTTTCAAGGGTGATGTCTACATATCATTTCCTGAAAATAGTGGTTGGGCTCCAACAACTGTAACCATTGTAGGAATACATTTTATAAGTCAGCTTAAGGAAGAGAATGGATGTCCTCTGAAAAGACATCAATCTCTAAACACCCACCATGACAGTAAGTCCTTTCCCCCAATCCATCCTCACACAGTGCAGTTATATCATGTCTGGATATTCTGTGGCTTTACTGTTTTTATTTTTATTTTTTTATCTTCTTCTTTTATTTCTTGCAGCTAATAGCAACAACTCTGTTAGTGGCTTGCTCTGGTGCCTGGCTAGACTCACAAAGCCTACATTAAAGGACAGTGGGAGAGATAATCATTCCACCAGTGCAGCCAGCTTTTGCGATCTTTGAAGTTGTTGCTTGCTCAATCATTACAGCAAGGAAACACCCTGTTGTCTTGCTCTATACAGTGTATCGGTTTATATTTACACAGTTACTGTCTCAACAGCAGACTCAGATACAATAGCAGTTGGTATGTCTGTATTATCACACTATCATTAGCTAGTTTGTATTTGATCTGCTGTCAGACCTGAGGCCGTTCTTTCTTTTTCTTTTTTTCCTTTTCTTCCCCCTGTTTTTCCAAACTGTCCTAATCCCTGATTAGTGCCACCTACGGTGCTGCAGTGCACCCACAGGAGCAGTTTGAGTCATCATTAGCCTGGTTCACAAAAATGTGCATATCACTCTGTGTCCCTTGCTAACCACCAATTTTACACTGAAGGCAAAGAGCAGCTGGCTCTGGAGAATTGTTGTTGTGTAACCTGAGTGTTTTTCTTTGGCTGCTGTGTCACCTGAATTACCCAGCACCACTCACTGACGCACCCGCCTCTCTTACCTAACAGCGGAGGGGAATAATTACTTGATCCCCTGCTGAAATTGTAAGTTTGATCACTTACAAAGAAATGATTAGAATATCAATCAAAAACCCAGAATGAAACACACATTACATAAAAGTAAGGATGTTTCTTGTAGTCGGTCACCAGGTTTGCACACATCTCAGGAGGGATTTTGGCCCACTCCTCTTTGCAGAAACTCAGAAACCATGTCACTGCTGTGCTTGCCAGGATGGCTTTCTCTACCAAGTACCAAGTCATGCATTGCTGGAAGATCAAATGCTTATTTCGCTAAATGACATGCAAATCAATTTATAACTTTTGTGTGATTTTTGGATTTTTGGTTGATATTCTGTCTCTTTCTATTAAAATTAAACTCTGATTAAAATTGGAGACTGCAGGGGATCCAAGTAATTATTTCCCCAACTGTACCTTCACTTTACCTATGCGGCTCATTTGTTTGAGCAAACGTGTGAGTGATGGAATGGAAACCAAACACATCTGCGTTTGAAAAAACTTGTTTTCACGTCAGTCACTTCAGGTTTCTGGAGCTACCTCTTCGACTTGTCGTCCTGTACTCGACACTGTATATTTAAAAGGTCACAGAATGGTGGGTTTGGCAGTTGGGAACGGTGAGCGGAACGAGGCCATCAGCAAGTGTGACGGTGGACAATGTCTAGACACAACAGTCTGCTTCCTTATTTCTCTGTCATTGCACTTTTTTCCCATTGACTTGGTACCTATACCCTGCATTTCCAGTATACTGTCTTATACTAATCTCTGTTTTGTAGTATCATATATTCTCAGAACTCTTATGTTAAAAGTAGCTGTAACTGGAATATGTCTGTATTACATGATAGCCATAGGCAAACCTAGTAGTAGTGGGATTTTGACAGAGACTAGAGCCTGATTTGCAATTTAATTCACCATTGTTTGGTCTGATTTACTATGGAGGAGTGAAGAATGGAATGATGCAATGCAGGAAAGGAAATTTATGATGAAACTGGGTTATGTATTGAGGTATTAATAACAGGTCCTTGAACCGGACCGACCTATAGCGCTGTGTTGTGGGTGTTCTAGCTGCTCTGTAGTATTGGTTTTACGTTGGAAGCTTAAACCTAAAAAAAAACAACAGTAAAAAAAACAAACCCACGTACTTCCAGACAGCCCCATCACGGTTGTGTATGCATGTATAGGCAAGTGTGCGTGTGTGTGTGATAAATTGACTTTTTCAGCTCTGCAGTGAAACAAAAGTACATCAATGATACTCAAACCTTCTTCTCACCCCATTGACTCGCTTTTTTTCTTTTTACCACAGCCTTGCTCTCAGAGATATCGCACCGCTCTCTTATTTTCTCACCCTCTCTAACCTATTCTCAGCCTCTCCCTCCCTTCCTTCTCTTCTCTCCTGCTGCCCTTCCTTCAGTCCCTCCCTCGCAAAACTACTTGCTATTCAGTTCAGGGAGGCTGCAGGCAGCATTGCTCTAGCTCCCCATACTGCTGCTGCAGGACTAGACTTTTTTATTCCCTACTCTCTCTCTTTCTGTCTGATAACCAGACATTTCCCCTCACTCCTTTTCTTATTCTCCTGAAACTATGCACCTAAAACCTTGGCTTACGGCCCAACGCACTTAATATTTAACCCTCAACGTTCCGCTGCTTCTACTTGTTTCCTTTTTTCCTTTTTTGGGGCGGTTGTGTTTTGAAGAGTGCATTTCACACTGTACATAGACATACGTGTCTTTTCAAATAGGCAAACCTTTTTGGAAACAACACAAGAGTCCAATATCTTCCCATGCTGGGTAGATCTTGCCAGGATGTCATAAGTATTTTATTCACTTCAGAGCCCTCAAAAACCCCTGTTATAATTTGACATCACCTTTCCTGTTACCAGCTCAGCCGCTGACTGACTTTTTTTGGGAAAATGGACAGTGATAGTTCAGAGCTTCACAGTGTCGTTGGACTGCATCTGACTAAATGGAAATGGATAATAAAATCTTAATGGCATCTGTAGACTATGGCTGTAAAGGCCACATAAGGTCTGAATTTTCTAGAACAAGCTTATGACTATCAGTTTATTAGCTTGGTTGAGCTTGTAATAGATTCATTCAATCATACATACCCCTAATGCGTGTTCCTTAAAACCAAATCAGTTTATGTGATTACACTCTTTATTTTAATGTGCTTTGTTCACATCTGGCTGTCGAACAAAGTGCACAGCGAGGTAATAAACTTGCAACCAGATATCCTTTCTTTCCTGCCTCTGCGTGTTTGTTTTTGTTTTTTTAATGGCACCACCTCTGTTTTTGTTGTGTTTTTGCTTCCCTGACCCCGAATTTTCATTTACATCAAGTTACAATGTTATTTGTGTACCTTAAAAAGCTATGCTGTGCAGTGTTAAACTGAGGATTGTCCTCATGCCCCGAGTGGTTTAAGATGCACACCAGCTTGTGCCCTTTGCTGCATGTCATCCTCATTTCTCTGTGTCAGTGTGTATTTTTAGTGTGTCTTTTCAAAGGAATAACAATGCAGCAATCATTTATGGAGACAAGCCTGGGAGCTCTAGTGAATTTAGCTTTAAAAAAAACTTTGTTGAGCTCTGTAGTTCTTCATGAAGTCTCTGAATTTAGTGTTTGTGTAGCATCCATCAAAAAATTAACATTTAGCCTTTCACACAGGGCGTTAATACTTCCTCCTGTGTTTGCTCCATCCCAGACAAACTGTTCATTTCATACTTACGATGCACTTGATGATAAGCCAGATGCTTCCTCTCATGCACAGCCTGCTTGACCACAGATGCTAATAGCCAGTGACAGGCCCACAGTCTAAACATGAGCCAGTGTAATGAGAGGAGTAAGCAAACGGCATCAACCATTAAACATAAGAGGGCTTGCGCCAGAAGGCACTCCAGCTCCTCCTCAGGCAGTGCCCTTCTAGGCTGCATTAACTGTAACTGACAAGAGACTGCCAAGATAAAACAGCACAGTTATAGATACTATGGTTAACCATGTGAGAGGAGAAGAGACTTGAAGCTCTCATATAAGGACTGCATGACAGGTTGGGAGTCTCGTACTGTCTGCCCAAAGGGTTGGAATGAGAACTTTACTCACTGCTTCATTCTCCCAAAGCAAATGGTTTACGAAGTGTGTGTGTGTGTGTGTGTGTGTG
>NW_005187628.1:698235-705728 GCF_000239375.1 Pundamilia nyererei | reverse complement strand
TGTGTGTGTGTGTGTGTGTGTGTGTGTGTGTGTGTGTGTGTGTGTGTGTGTGTGTGTGTGTGTGTGTGTGTGTGTGTGTTTACTGTTTAGTATTGTACTGAATTTGATCATTGACCATTTATCTGACCATTTATCTTTTTTGTTAATCTAAAATAAAATTAATTATAGATGAGACAGTAATTTACCTAAGCATTGTGTAGACCCTCCTCAAAATGATAACTGATGTGTATAATTAGTGAAACATAACAGATAATGGGTAACATGAAGCCGACAGGGATTCAAGGACTAAGAGCCGCTGCCTTGGGTCATTATTGAATTCATTAAGCCTCATTTATTAAAAAAGACAGGTTAGACAGGTTAGTGTTTGAACCTATGCGCTTGTCTTTACAGACATCACTTAGTGTGCAGCTCATCTATTAATCAGAGCTTCCAGCAAGTCTTTCTTTTCCTTTTTTATTTCAATTTGGTATCATTTCAGCATCAGTTAGTGTAGAAAAAAAAAACTTACCTGAGACTGTCACAAGAAGAGCTGAAGCATGTAAAATTTCTGCAAGACAGGGAGTAAATAAAATGTGTCCAGTCAGTATCATTGAAATTATGTATGTTGTGCAATGCAGCTCACCAACCTGCAGTGGTGGGAACACAAACAGCCACTTTCCTTCTGAGTGAACTGTGGGGGCAGACTTCTACTACTACCTACTTTGCATAGGATAAACTTTTATTGACTATCCATATTTTCAGTTTTTTCTTTGTCCAATTTTTTTTCCTGTCTGTCTTTTTTGTGTACTGAACTTTCTTCATTATGTTGTTTATTTAGTCAGAGCTTTTCTAGGACATAATTTGAAATGTACAACTTGTAATTTAAAAAAAAAAAGAAGAAAACATTCAAATGGAAAAAAACTGACAAAGAAATAACAATATGACTCATCCTTCATCTGAATTAATGCATCAGAAATTCTAAAACATTTTCTTTTTTTGTTGTTGTTTTTTTCCCACATGACAACAATTTGCTTGCATATTAGAATTTCAGGAACATTTTATATAAAGACCTTTGTCCACATTATATGCCTGAATAAGATAAAAACCTTTAATGCACATTTTTTCAATGGGCCAACAACAAAACTGCATAATAGAAAAAAACTAGACTACAGTTTAATGACAAGAGCTGTGTCTTTTCATATGCACAAGAAGCATGATTGCAGACAATGTTTCCCTCATTTTCTAAAGAAAAGCGGGTGAATTATTCACTCTAATTTACCTGTGGTGTCAATATGCGAACGGTCGCCTGTCTGTCTGTCTCTATGCGTTAGCCTTGTGATAAACTCGGATAGGTTCCACGGTCTGCATGATAAGCAGCAGGTGATGGATGAACGGTATAACAAAAGGGCATACCACCTTCACATATGCTCCTAACTTTTTTGGTTGACCTTTAACCCCCCCGGAACAATTTTCAGGTAACTGACCTGTTTGAGTCTGTGTGCAGAGACATTTGAAAATATATGGTCACATGCAGACTGTTAATATTTACTGATGTGCTTCAGGACTGAATTTTGCCTGTATTATGTACCTAGTAGTTTAATGCGAGTTTAGAGGCTTTAATGAGATTATGATATGAGATCTTTTTCTGCACAGCATAGCTCTATCATCTCATTTAAAACTAGTAAAAAGAAAATTCTAATCGGAACGACTGATCTCGAAGTATCCTTTTTTAGCTGTCGGCATTGTAGCGTGTTTTCTTTTTGGGTATCCTGTAATCAAACTATCTGATAGCTGCCGCTGCACCTCTTTAAGATGCACTTAATGAGAACAAGTCAAATTGGCCCATCTGTGGCACTACGGCTGAGGGAGCACAACTTATCTTAATGAGGATCGAGCTACCCATTATATGCTGGTAACCCGACCAACATGTTACCACTATTATCATCCCCCACCCCTGGCTCTCGCAGACACAAAACATTTTCTCACCCCCTCATTATCAGCTCGCCTCCCCCTTTAAGCCTGCTGCAGACAGTGTAACCACATTGGACAGTAATTGTACCTCTCGCTCCTGCCTAATTGAATTGACAAGGAGCCGGAATTGATATCATTTAACACATTGATCTTGGGAGACAATGAGACACAATGCCTAATGCCCCCACCCCTTCCACCTGACTTCTATTTTCTTCCCTCTGATTCATCTTCCCATTCCTCTGATTTGCCATGTTATTGCCTATGAATTACCATATTCAATCCTCATCTCTTTCACCAGCCATCGAGTTTGGGATTCTTTTTCCATTGTCATTTTAGTTTTTTTTATTGCATTTGTTTGAAGGGAGGAGCAGAGAACAAACAAGAAAAACTATGTAGTTCATTTAATACGTGAATGCAGTCACCCTGTCTTTTTGAATGGCTTTGGAAACTATTGACCACCTGCATTTTCTTTATGTCTGCTCATTTCTTTGTTTCCTAGAATAAAAGCTTTGGTCATTTATTCAGTTATTGCTCAAAAAATGTCATAAAATAAACATACACAACAGTTTGGCCTCAGGAAATCAAAGACCAACAACATAAAATGTATTTTCCCTCAATTCTGCCAAAAACATTAACTTACAAATGCATGCAGTAGACCTCTGTATGTGATATAAATACATACAGTCAAATTTCAGCCTTGTATCTTTTTTTTAACATTTCAAAGTAACCATAAAAAAAAGGAAAGTCTGTCACATCCTTTCGTGCGTTATTCGGCTTATATGAGACTATTACAGCTGTGATCTCACCCTTATCTTAGACATTAGTATAGCCAAAGGTTTCCTGATTAGACATATAATGCACATGAAACTTCTTCTATGTCTCAGTTGCATAACAAATAGAGTCCAGGTGTTGACCAGGTGTTAGCCTCAGTGCTAACATCTTCTACGTAGAGTCTTGGATTTAAGGATATCAGATTGGAATTATGAGTCCTTATAAATAAACTTTAGCAATGCATGTACTTTCAATGTCTGACTTTGCTCTGAAAATTGGATTGGTTTGTGTGAGTCATGTCTCAATCGCTGCAACTTTCAAGGGATTTTAGAAGAGGCATTATCAGGTGTGTGAAAGTGCAAAAGTTTGCAAAAGCAGCCTGTCTGTGGTGAGACAAATTGTCTTATTGTGTCTCATCATGAACTGAAGAACATTAATGAGACAAATTGTCTCATCAGAGAGTGGGCATCATACAAAGCCCACACCAGTAGCACGCTTTAGAGTCAAATAGAAGACACCAATAGAAACATCTACAACTTCCTAAAAAAGGCAACAATTGGGAAAAAATGAGGATAAAAACATTATACGAACACGATGCATGGTTTAGAGACAATTTACTTTTTTAATCGCCTGAAGAGGGGGTCAGAATGAGGTTTATAATGAAAGAGGAAAACTGTGGTGAAAGGACGTGCTATGAGTTTCTAATCCAGTGTGTTTAATAAAGGCATTAGAGCACAGCGGTGTGTGTGTTATGATGTTTAGTAACACTGTGCTTGACTGGGTATGATCAGTCCACATTTTATAAGAATTCAGTGGAGATTAGAAAAAAAGCTTTTTCTTGCTACCATATATGTCTTATTCCTTTGTAACAGCGTTGAAGGTCAGGCAGTGCTCTGAAACATTTGTGGTGCACTGCACTACTCAATTACACACTTACTGTGAAAAAGCCAGCAAGAGTGAACATGCTTGCAGCTCTCAGCCTTTCCACCAGAACACATAACCATAGTCTTCTGGAGCTGGAAAGAATAACTCCACTTGCTCTGCCTCCACTACCCCAAGTACACTAGATGCTTATTTCTGTCCTCCTCTCACCAACACAGAATGAATGAGTGCACACCAGGGGGTGCAGAATAATGGATGGGGGACAGTTGGGAACATTGTTGCCAAAGCACCATGGGGAATTGTGTTTACCAGAAAACCAAACATGCACATTTCATTATGTGGCAGTCAAAAACGAAGCAATCAATGTTGCTATATTGGCGACAATTCAATCAACATCCAAATGCGTTGTCAAGCTTTTAATGGTCGTGAATCGCAGTGCACCGTTGCCTACACTACAGGGCACACCTGGACGAGAATGGAGGAAAGTCAAATAGATTTTCAGATAAACACAGTAGATACATAAATCCCATATTGTGACTCAGGCGGTTTTAAACACTCGTATGCACGCACATAGCAAAGGTCGCAGTTTTGACTGAGCTGAGCTGAGTATGAGCCCAACACATCGGCTAACCTATGATTCATCATCGTGGGACCGCCTTGTATATAAAGTTTGTGATGAGGAATTCATGCGTAGTCTTTTTAATTGGGTGTTTTATGTTTTTCAGAAAACCCAACATGAGCAATAAATTTTTCATCTCAAGTTGAGGAAGCTTTGACATATTAAAGCGGAAGAGTAATTAAAGGATAAGGGACGCATATTTCCAGTAATGGTCTTTTTCACTTATTGTAGTTGTCAAAAGTGTCGTTGCTGCATCCGTCTTGAAGATTCAAGATCACACAAAACGCTGTAGGAGCCTTAAGAAAATACTCTGCTGCTGCTTAGCTGTCAGTAAGAGCTCAAATATGCGCGTTTAGATTTTCGTCCCTTTACCTGACATCACTGTTCTGTTTCAATCTTCTTTACTCAGATTAAACAGTTCAGAGATCTGAGCAATAAAACATCTGAGATTTCCAGTTCTAGTAAATAACATGGTTTGGTTTATCAGTGTGCCTGTTCATCAGATGACTGTTTAGCGAGGGCGTTTACAGTATTTGCACCATGATGATGTTTCTCTTTCACTTCAGTTTGTCTGTTAATGTATTATAATACAAATATTTTTGTAGTGTCCTTAGAAAGGCTCCAGTTAAACGCCTTTTCATTTTTGATGGTGTGCGTTTATAATCCTGCACGTCCCTCTGGAGCCTTAATGACACATTAGGCTCTTCAGGCAAAACAATGACTAATGCTGTCGTGTCCTCTTCTCTGTACATTAACATGAAAACGTGAGGGCACGTGTAAGGGTCTAGTAATAGAAGGAAACTCTGCTGTCTTCATTTCCTCCCCTCCTCTTATATCAATCAGAAAACTGGTTAAAAGCCATTTTCAGAGCAATATTTGCAAATATAATAAAACTGCAAGCATGTCACATAGCCAGGTTAGGGCCAGATAGAAGTGAATCTCAAACATGATGTTAAAATTATATGTGCCAGTTTGCTTCTTGTCAGTTTCAGATATTGCACTGCAAAACTCCAGAATGCAGTAATTGTGTGATTGCTGTTTGATAAGAAAGAGACTAACTATAGTCTAAGCTTGGACATAAATTACTCTTTTTTTTTTTAAGCTTAACATCTATATGAACAAAAACCTTTGGCTAAGAGCAGGTGATAGATTAGACAGAAAATCACGCTGGGAATTATGTTTGTTTGGCTATAAACACATCAGTTGGCTCACAGATATGTGAACTCTCCATAGCAGCGGTCCCCAACCTTTTTTGCGCCACGGACCGGCCTTTAAGGTGTCGCGGATAAATACAACAAAATAAAACTATACCAGTACCGAAAAAAAGAAAATTTATTCATAACACACGTGCAAAGACCCAGGAAAACTGAGTTAACGATAAAAACGATAACAAAATAACGCTGAAAACCGATAAAAACCCTGAACAGCATACATTTCACACCTGAGCCTCAACTCTCGCGGCCCGGTACAAAACGACTCATGGACCGGTACCCGTCCGAGGGTACCGGGTTGGGGACCGCTGCTCAATAGCACGTGTCCACAACAAAAATACATGTTGAACTTTGAGTCTGACAAATCCCAAAAAGAAAACACTACATGATCATGGTTGTTTGTCTTCAAGTTGGTATATTCCTGAATGTCAAGTCTTCTGTGAGGCCTGGAGAAAAGAATTTGAGTCGCACAAGTTGCTTTTAACTTCCAGCGCATGGTGCCTGCTCACTACAAATGTAACATAACTACACTAAAATAGCTACCAGAGCTCATGTACTGCCCCGTTGTGCTTTCAGTGCATAGGTTCATAATATCCGTCTTTTTTCGGTTCCTCTGTTGTTCAGCAAAGGAGGCCGTGTTGTAACTAAACTATAATTTTATAACCACTGAAAATAAGAATCAGTGTTTACCTTGAGAGCAGTTTATCGTGGGGTGAGTGTCTGATGTGAGCTTTTTTACTTCCCTGGATATAAACGCTGAGTTGACACAGTAAAGAGAATACTAAAGTCAAGTTATCTTTGTAAGTGTCTGAGCTACTGTTAGCCACCCGAACAGCTTCAGTGCTGTTTGCATTGATTCTCTAAGCCTCTTAAACTAAAGTCTCTCTAGAAAAATTGATTCTATATATGTAGATTTAGAATTTATAGACATGGGACAGGACCAATTGTACCAGAGGTTTGCAGTTTTTTAAAATATGTAACAAGAATGAGACAACATAGGATTTTAAAAATCAAACCATAGATGCATCTACTTACAGTCTCAGTTTGAATTTCAGTGACCTTGACCTCAGTATACCAAGTGTTCCTCTATTAGGAGACTAAGGACCTGAGCACTGGTGGCCACCAGTATTTTCCAAATTGATCTGTCTGTAAACTATAAACCAGCAGGTAGAAACTAAAATCTTGGCTTAGAAATCTGCTGCCTACACCTGAAGTGCTGGAAAGCTTTCTGTTGCCTTTAAGAGGCCTTTAAGTTGACAGACTTGAGACTTGCACAATTGGTTGCGCATTCCCTTGAAGTTGGTTGCTTGTCGATATTCCACAAACCAGTTGCCTAGATGCTTAAAGTCTGAGTGTCATTCACTGTCTGTGGTGGTCTCTGGTCACCACATTGATGCAAATAGCTTCCAGTTAACTGATACTTTGTTTCAAAATTGAGTTGCACTCTGGTGATTTTAAAGCCTACAAGTCACATCAAACCATTAAGTGACCACCTCTCTACCCCAGCCCCAGTGCCCTATGGAAGAGGCATTGTCATCCGTAAAGACACCACTCCCATCCAAATCAAACTGTTTCATCATAAAATAAAGGACTCAGACTGAGGAAATACCCTCCACAGCATAATAGAACCACTGGGTCCCCTCACTGCAAGATCCAAGGGTTCAGGTTTTCCTTTAATTCATTACATGTTTGTTTGTCGATGGGTGGCATTATGCTCCACTTCGTTATCAAAAGGGCAAAAAAAGCAACGCTGAGATAAGGAGGCAGTCTCGTGGAGCAGTACAATCAAAGTAGCCCTTTTTTATTTGACTCATTTTGTACTGGAGTGGTCAGTGTTTTTCCCCCAAAATCCTCTTATGAAGCAGACATAAATGAATTGAACTTCATGTGATCACATGTACGTTTTCCTTCAAGGATAATTTGGGCCTTGATGCTGGGCAGAACTGTCAGATGGTTGCCTGGCAACAATACAAATAATATTTTACGCTGGTGTTGCTTTGACAGAAGATGACTATGTCTTACAATCTGTTGATCATCCTGCTAACCCCTCTTTTTTTTTT
>NW_005187628.1:691510-698215 GCF_000239375.1 Pundamilia nyererei | reverse complement strand
GGGTTGGGGACCGCTGCTCAATAGCACGTGTCCACAACAAAAATACATGTTGAACTTTGAGTCTGACAAATCCCAAAAAGAAAACACTACATGATCATGGTTGTTTGTCTTCAAGTTGGTATATTCCTGAATGTCAAGTCTTCTGTGAGGCCTGGAGAAAAGAATTTGAGTCGCACAAGTTGCTTTTAACTTCCAGCGCATGGTGCCTGCTCACTACAAATGTAACATAACTACACTAAAATAGCTACCAGAGCTCATGTACTGCCCCGTTGTGCTTTCAGTGCATAGGTTCATAATATCCGTCTTTTTTCGGTTCCTCTGTTGTTCAGCAAAGGAGGCCGTGTTGTAACTAAACTATAATTTTATAACCACTGAAAATAAGAATCAGTGTTTACCTTGAGAGCAGTTTATCGTGGGGTGAGTGTCTGATGTGAGCTTTTTTACTTCCCTGGATATAAACGCTGAGTTGACACAGTAAAGAGAATACTAAAGTCAAGTTATCTTTGTAAGTGTCTGAGCTACTGTTAGCCACCCGAACAGCTTCAGTGCTGTTTGCATTGATTCTCTAAGCCTCTTAAACTAAAGTCTCTCTAGAAAAATTGATTCTATATATGTAGATTTAGAATTTATAGACATGGGACAGGACCAATTGTACCAGAGGTTTGCAGTTTTTTAAAATATGTAACAAGAATGAGACAACATAGGATTTTAAAAATCAAACCATAGATGCATCTACTTACAGTCTCAGTTTGAATTTCAGTGACCTTGACCTCAGTATACCAAGTGTTCCTCTATTAGGAGACTAAGGACCTGAGCACTGGTGGCCACCAGTATTTTCCAAATTGATCTGTCTGTAAACTATAAACCAGCAGGTAGAAACTAAAATCTTGACTTAGAAATCTGCTGCCTACACCTGAAGTGCTGGAAAGCTTTCTGTTGCCTTTAAGAGGCCTTTAAGTTGACAGACTTGAGACTTGCACAATTGGTTGCGCATTCCCTTGAAGTTGGTTGCTTGTCGATATTCCACAAACCAGTTGCCTAGATGCTTAAAGTCTGAGTGTCATTCACTGTCTGTGGTGGTCTCTGGTCACCACATTGATGCAAATAGCTTCCAGTTAACTGATACTTTGTTTCAAAATTGAGTTGCACTCTGGTGATTTTAAAGCCTACAAGTCACATCAAACCATTAAGTGACCACCTCTCTACCCCAGCCCCAGTGCCCTATGGAAGAGGCATTGTCATCCGTAAAGACACCACTCCCATCCAAATCAAACTGTTTCATCATAAAATAAAGGACTCAGACTGAGGAAATACCCTCCACAGCATAATAGAACCACTGGGTCCCCTCACTGCAAGATCCAAGGGTTCAGGTTTTCCTTTAATTCATTACATGTTTGTTTGTCGATGGGTGGCATTATGCTCCACTTCGTTATCAAAAGGGCAAAAAAAGCAACGCTGAGATAAGGAGGCAGTCTCGTGGAGCAGTACAATCAAAGTAGCCCTTTTTTATTTGACTCATTTTGTACTGGAGTGGTCAGTGTTTTTCCCCCAAAATCCTCTTATGAAGCAGACATAAATGAATTGAACTTCATGTGATCACATGTACGTTTTCCTTCAAGGATAATTTGGGCCTTGATGCTGGGCAGAACTGTCAGATGGTTGCCTGGCAACAATACAAATAATATTTTACGCTGGTGTTGCTTTGACAGAAGATGACTATGTCTTACAATCTGTTGATCATCCTGCTAACCCCTCTTTTTTTTTTAATAACTTGACAAAAAAATGTGAATAAAAGGAGCCGTGTGAAGGATTTCTACAAACAAATTTGGCTTTGTTTTGTTTTTCTCCTGTTAACTTGTTTGCATACAGCATGAATCACACCATTCAGTAAACAACAGGACAGGTTTCAAACGCGAGACACATTTTTTTCTCATTTGTCAGTTGTCAAAATAAAGGGGCATAGTAATTACCATGAATGAATATTTGTTCTTTTAGTTTAAAGAGTGATGGCTTTTGACTCCACATAATAGCTGATTGAAAGGTATTAAAAACACGAAATTCTTCACTTTTAAGGAACATTTATGTTTTTCTTCATTTCCCAATTGTTACTTGGAATAAGTTTGTTTCTTATTCTTTTAGTGACACCTGTTGAGTGCATATTTTTAATAAAGCAATAACCTTTAATAATGATTATTTATTTTAATCATAATAACTTCCAAACCAAGCTGCCATTGAGAATCGGAGAGAAAAACTGGACATTCGCTGTATGCATTTACCTAAAAATGCCTTTCTAAGCAAAACCGGTTAATGCTCTAAATGAACAAGCAGTGACATGTAACTGAAGGTGGAGCGGCTTGCTTAACCACGCTTTTCGATGAACACAGTTGGCATATTGAGTCATAGTAGCTTAGCAACTTTAACTAGTTGATTGGTATGCTGTTACTGGAAAGCATGGAAGTCTAAAACAGCAAGAAGCTCTGCACTGCTTGTTCAGTGAAACTCCCCACAGTCAGGTGAAATGAAGCAGCTTGTGACTCTGCGTGTATCAGGTGAAGTCTACACCCTCCTAAAGCCAGCAGTAGGAGTTGGCACTGACAGGAAGTGCAGCGCACAGGGGCACTGGCAACAACTAAAGTAACACATGCCAGATAGGCTAGTTGCTGGTGACATTACACACATTTTCTGATCTGTTTTCACTGACTCTGCTCAGATTAATGACTTCTTGTAATGTTGGCAAATGATTTTGTGGGGAAGCGTGTTTTCAGTATTTACAATCTGCACTGAATATACCAAAAAAGTGAGAATGAACTGAAAAACTCATCTTACAAGAACTGTAAGATGTATTATATTGTGCGCTGGAACTCCACTAACCTGTTTCTACTTTTTTGTTTTTGTTTTTACAGACTGGCAGAAAAGAGAAAGGTGACCCCCTGAACTCAGCCATTGACAAAATGACCAAAAAGACCAGGGACCTGCGAAGACAGGTGAGTCCTTGCCCGCAATGTCTCAGATCTACTGCTGATGAAAACTGTTTTTTTTTAATTAATACACCTCTAACAATGACCTTCACTATTTATTTTTTTTTACTGCCACTATAAAAAGAGAAATACCAGCAATATTCCAGTCCATCTCAGTGCTATTTCAAAAGATCAGGTCACAGTTATGTATTTTTCTAAGTTACATATTTGGCAAATGTTTCTCAAAGAGCATCACATAGTGTATTTATTAGAGAATTTATTTATTGAAGTTGACTTCATACTTTCATGATTGTTTATAGCAGGCATATACTAAATATGGAATTGAGCTAATTAAGCTTATAAGTATGGCACATAGGAACAATATTCCTTTGATGGTTTTTCGTTGGCTTTGTGTAGAAATGAAGACAAATGCCAAACAGTTATGTATGTATATATACAGCACTTATCTTTATGAGACCACTTGTCACAAAAACTGACAAAAATGTATTTAAACTTCAAATTGTTTTAATTTGTCAGGCAAAAAAAACCCAAATTCACATTTTAATACCCAAATTTAAGCTTCTCTGAGAAGTCAGAAATTAATAACATTCAACCACTGAAACCAATGTTTGTGTTCAGGAATGCAAGTAAATAACTCAATAATTTGGCATCTTGGTCAAAAAATAATGCTGTGATTTACTATTTTTTCTGCTTTTCTTTTTTTTGTTATAGAACTGTAATCTGGAAATTAATAGATAACAACAATAATTATATTTCAGCATTAAAAATACAATTGTAAATAAATAACTTACTGATGGATTAACCTTTACACAAACAAAGAGAAAAAAAGATTTTGGCAATTAGCAATGCAGCTAATATAGGCCAGCTGTAGCATATATCTCTTTGCCGGTGCAGGGTTGTAAACACTGGATGGACCGGCAATATGCATATAATAGTATATCATATCATTGCATCTGTAACAAACAGGACCAATAATTGTTATTGACCGAGCCCCTCTGCCACCTAATCGTGATAAGCAGCATCAGTGGTCGTGGGGATTCATTTGAGACGGTGCTCTATCTGACCCTAGACAGGTCACTTCTAATAGGGAAACAACAGAAAAGTGTTCATGTAGCTTTAGAGCAGACAGAACCACCTTTAAGACTCAGACCAAGCAATACCTGCCATCTGCTGACCCTATGTGCCGCAATCTTTGATTGCTAATGATACCTTTAGTCTGGGGCACTCCAGCTCTGCCAGCATCATTCACTTTTCTGCCAGTGGTTTTGTTTTCAAACTGCTTTGAGATTTCCTCTTATTTGGGTTGGCTGCACATCATGAACTAACAACTGACAAGAATTGTAATGAATAAAATTAATATCAGGCCACATATATAGCATTCAATTCTAATATTGTATCATGAATCTGGATTAAAAAACAAAAAAAGATTTCTGAAGCTACCTTCTGGTGGTGAATAAGTACACGATTCCTGCTGTGATACAAAGTGTCAGAACTCAGAAGCAATGCTGGTTTCTTTCTCATCTTCACTACAGACAAGATTAATCTGGCTTTCCACTGCTGGATCTTACGCAGAGGAAAAAAACAGCCAAGACACGACAATACTTAATGAGTGCGCACAGGTGTCTGTTGATGTAATACTGTGACTGCAGTGTGCTTTAGAGCTACTCTTTCAGTCCTAATCAATTATACTGAAGTGCAGACTTGAGTGCAGTTGAACCATCTTCTTGCCCCATCCCCCCCCCCCCCCCCCAAAAAAAAAAAAAAAAAAAATCAGAACATCAGTTGTGTTCAATATTCCGTTTTTCCACCGTCACATCTGGCACTTCTTGGAAATCGACTGTAGCAGCTTCCTGCACAAACGAGCTATGGCTTTGTCTTTCCTGACCTCTGAAGACCCAGAGGATCATTCCAGATGGGAGGCTATAACTCTCCCTCCCATTGGGCTTTTGGTGGGGCTGCCTGACAGGCTGGCAGGCGGTATTCACTCTGACAGGATGTTCTATTGACTCAGGGGTTGGCTTGACAGAATGGGCGGTGTGTTTGAGCTTTGAGTTAAGATGGGAGGGCAAATTTGCAGCACACTTGCAGGCATTGCATAGTGCTGTGATACTGTAATTATGTCAACAAAACACATGTTGACTTTAGCAAGTCAGTGGCACCGTGTAGAGACACAAGACCTTCCTGAGGGGAGGAGCACGGTTTTGCATTTGAGCATCCAAGTTTGCGACATCTCCATTGTGTAAAGGAGGGATCAAATAGCAGAGCAGACAAGCACAGATGACAGACAGCATTTCTAAAAGTGGAGCAGGTAAGACCAAACATGCTGTGCAACAACACCACCAGAGACATGCGACATTGTTTTCTCTTTCATGCTGTTGTGTACACATAGATAGCAATCATAAGCTGTTTCTTATCCGTGGACAATTCAGCTGATATCTTTTCCGCCCTGATTTTGTTTTCTTGGAAAGAATAAACTCTTGCGATGCTTTCTAGTCTGGTAGAGGAAATGCAGTGCAGCTTAACCTCACAGCATTAAACAAATGTTAACAAAATGTTCAATTGCCAACATTTTATATATATTTTTTGCTTTTCATTCAAAAAGGGAAACTGAGAAATGCACCAACAAACATATAGCTGGCCTTTATGACTCAAAATTGCAGCCTGGTTCCCTGTTATTCCATTCCCAATGATTACACAGTTGGTCTTTATTCACAGAGTTTCAGTTTTTTGTATCTTCTTATGAGAGACCTTCAGTGAAGTGTGCAGTCAAGTTATTGTTATTGTAACGCCTCAGTATGAATGATGCCCGTAGCTGGAGTTGGTAGAAGATTGCAGCATCTCTTCAGGGAATATTTTTCAGTCATGTCACAAACACTTGTAGTTAGCGACGAACCGAAAAATTTTTGGTGTGACCTTCATCCTATTCTCTTAAACACAATATTGCTTGACAAGTTAAAAGAATTTCTTCAAATTCTGCAGAAATACACATTTGTACGCAAGAGATGAGTAGTCGGTGGTGAGCAACAGCTCAAATTAATCGACTGCAATAAATATGGTATGCTCTTTAATTTACATAAATTAATAGAATTATATAATTATATAAGTAGTTTGAGGAGCTAATGTACTCCTTTTTCACCACAAGCCTATGCTGTAGGCACTTTTGAGGCTCGTCTGTGGCCCTCAGCAGAGTAGAGTACTGTATTAACCCATATGGAAGAGATATATATAAATCTTATAAAGTTTGTATCTGTCTTGTGTGAAACTTGTATGAAAAGCATACAAGAGTGAAAACAGATATAAGATCCCTTGAAAATTTATATACCATTAAATGAAATTTGTATGTTCTGGATACTTACTAAAACAATATATGAAAGTAATGAGAAAGTGGCCACTTTCATGAGTAAATAATATAAGCCTTATATGATTCATTATAAGCCACATCTTATGCAAGTCTTTTATAAGTTTTTTCTATTTCTTTTCCATATGGGAAAATTTGCAGTCACCAACACCCCTTAAAAAAGGCAAACATGTAGGCAGTCTGACTAAGAAAACCACCTGTGCACACACTTTTATTTCTTGACAAAATCAGATCACAAGTTGTTGTTTAGAAGGCAACTTTACATAAAACTGCTTCCTCATAAAAAGTCAGTACCTTACCTAACAAAGAGCAGATGACGCACAGCTGCAATATTGCAATGAACACTGTTTATTGAGAGTAATGCTTACT
>NW_005187628.1:681043-690903 GCF_000239375.1 Pundamilia nyererei | reverse complement strand
CACTTTAAGGCTTGGCCACTTTCAGACATATATGGGGAAATATTTTGTGAAATAGGGGGAAAATGTTAGATTATAATAAATGTATAAAGATTTGCAGCAAACCCAAAAGCTCTTAAATCACTGGGTCTTTTATAATGCCCCTAGTTTTGAGTTTACCAAGTCAGCCTGCATTTGTGTTCTGCACGAATGCACTAAAAGTAAGTTATTGCATTTAAATTAAAGGCCTGTTTGCCTCAGTGCACAAGTAAACGGTTTCTTATTACAGTTGGATATATCAATCTTATTTCATCTGTGATCGTTTGACTATCTTTAAAAAACTAAGGTTGGGATAGGTGCACAGGAAGCAAACTGAGGACCCTGGGAGAAAGTAGTCATTTGGCCTCTTGAACAGAGAAGAGTGTGGAGTGCTTTATTCACTTCAGAATATGTGTGAAATGTGCACCTACTCCACAGATGTAAAACACATTTCCACAAAGAACTTAGTTCAAGCACATCAGTTGCCATCCAATAGTTATAGGTAAACTCCCCCCTTTTCCTTTCTGTGTGTTTCACACTGAGCGAGTTGATGGAGACATTGTTTTCTCCGTACCTGTAATCAACGAAGCAAGCAAAACAATTGAAAAGACATGTTTTGCTTGAAATAGGAGGGTGAGTGGACTTTATATAAGGCAGGCATGAAGAAGCGTGTATGTAAAAAATATAAATAACAACACTCATCAACCCTTTAAACTATAGTATAATTCTGAGTTGGTTTTTTTCTCTCTCTTTATTAACATTCACTTGATAGCCAGACCAAAAAAGCCATTGGAAATGAGCCATGTGTTGTACCTCCTGTCATCTTGTCTGTAATGGATGCATCTGTCAAGTCATCTCTCTGGGCCATTTTTTGACTGATGGCTGATTCCAGGATTCCCTATAGCACAACTGCCTCGCATATTTTGCCTCACAAATTTAGTTTTTTTTTCACTCCGTCCCCCTCCTCTCTGTCTGCTTTGGGTTGTTGAAATCATTTCCATTTTTGCTATTAGATTGTTGATTGGTGCAGCTGTTTTTTAATTGTTTAGGGTTTTCATGTTAAGGAGAAACAGCTGGCACGAATCTTGTCAGCTGTAACTCTTTGTTTAGACTAACAATTTCCAAATGATTTTTGAATCCCTTTGATCCGTTTTTTTTTGTTTTTTTTTTGCAAAGTGTTCAAGTATTCAAGTTTCATTAGCTATGGTAGTGAAGATTCCTCTTGGGGGGCTGCAAAACACATATTTTTCGGATTCGTTTATACAATTGTATATGGTCACCAGCCACTTTATTAGGTTAAACTTGCTAGTATCAGGGTGTACTACCATGTTCAGAGTTGCTTTAATTCTTTGTAGCCTGGATTCAGATGCTCTATTGGATAGAGATCCGTGACTGTGGAGGCCATTTGAGTACAGGGAACTCATTGTCATGTTCAAGAAACTAGTTTGAGATGGTTTGATGTTTGTGACATGGCATGTTATCCTAATGGAAGCAACCATCAGTAATGAATGTGGTCAACAGTACTCAGGTACGCTGTAGCATGTAAAAGATGCTAAGTTAGATCATACTGAGATAAGATAATATCCCTGACACTAGAGCAGGGCAATATGACCAAAAATATTTATCACGATATACATTTGAAAACTTGCGATAACGATATAACTGATGATATAATTGACACTAGACAAAATACTTTACAACTCCACAACTTTATTAGTGCAATAAACCCCATCAATGTATTTTCACTTAAATAAGCAGCTGTTTTTTATGTGCATTAAAGTTATATAAAAATTTAACAGTGCAAATGCAAAATCCTTGCTGACAGTTGAACCAAAAGGCATTTCCAGTGGAAATTGGCCGACATGTCCTCAGCATAACCATGTATAATATCCACAAAACTTAAAAAGAGGTTATACACACACAACACGATAATATTATGTTGAAGCGCAGTACGTATCACTCCGCGAGGCTCCTGCCTACGATAGCCGTAATGCTCCGACAATCCATCAAGCGGTGCGCTTCATAGCTTAGCAAAGTCGTACTAAAACATTTGACAGATTTTCGTGTACGACATAAAATCGTTTAGAGGTCAGTAAACACAACCAGAATTCATACATAAGGCACATCAGAAAAATCAAAGGATTGATTTTAAGTGTGCCGTATTTTCCAAACAACACAGTAATAACGACGGCCCGCTAGCAGGCTCTACCAAAAGTAGTGCTTTGTTGTGTATCTGACGGACGAAAGCTAAACCAGTTCCACACCACTGAAGTTGCAGCATTCTTACAAACCAATTCTGGTTCATCCGTTTCATTTAACGATCCGCTTTCGCTCTTCTCATTCTGCGTCTCCGCCAGGTGTGTATGGAAACATAGGCACTGCGCATGCGCGTTTTACCCATATTCTATCGCGATATTTCATTTTCCTATCGTTGCCCAAAATTACACCGGTATTACTGTGAACGGTATGATATAGCCCAGCCCTACCTGACACCATCATGCCACCACCAGCAGCCTAAATTGTTCATATAAGACAGAATGGATTCATGATATTTATGCCAAAGTCTGAACCTACAATATGAATGTCACAGCAAAACTTAAGACTCATTGGATAAGGCCGTTTTTGTTGTTTGTTTGTTTTTGGTGGGCCTATGTGAATTGTAGCTTTTGTAGCTGACAGAGAAGGGGAACCTAGTGTGGTTTTCTGCTACTGTAGGCCATTGAAGTTTAGAAATGCTCTTTTGCATATCTGGTCAGCTCAAAGCATTTAGGCCATTCTCCTATGACCTCTGGCATCAATAAAGCATTTTGGTCCAGAGAACTGCCGCTCACCTTTTCAGAACATTCTCTATAAAACCAAGAGATAACTGTGTGAATAAACCTCTGTAGTTTAGCAGTTTCTGAGATTCTTAGAGAAGCTCATCTGGCCCCATCAACCATGTCATGTTTAAGGTCAATAAAATGACCTTTCTTCTCCTTTCTGATGCTAGGTTTGAACTTCAGTAGGTTGTCTTGGTCATGTCTACATGCATACATGCAAGAAATAATAAGCAGCTTTACTTAATCAGTCAGTGAATGATTGTACATCAAGTTGTGTTTTTACACATCAACATAATCCTAAATCCATGTTGTATGAATGTCCCTGCTTTGATTACATTTGAGTACAATGCAGAAAATGTCCAAGTACATAAATAGAAAGATAAAAAAATCTAGACATCAATATCCTGTTTTCTATTTTAAGAACTATAAGATGCTTTTTGGGTGGCCCAAAAATCTATGTGTGAAAAACTTCCACTTTAGGACCTTCAGGGCTATTTTCAGGGCAAAAGGAACCTACCCTGAGAAAGTCTTTGGTAGGGCTAGAGGCTGATTGGTTTTACTTGAAGACAGATAAAAGTGACATATTTAAAACTCCTGCAACTGAGTGCAGGCACAAGAAAGAAAAAAGAATGGGGGAAAAAAAAGAAAATATAAAAATATAGGTCAGAAATACATCGAAGAGGCGTTGCGTGTTTTTTCTTTCTTTATTACACCAGTGATGAAGTCCAGAGAGATTTCATGTCAGAGAAAGCTAAAGGCAGTGAAACAGACAGAGAATGTGAGCAGAAGTAAAAAGGGAAAGAAGAGAACCAGTAGCGTTAATGAAAACAAAGCAGTGAATGGGAGAAATAAAATATAAGTGTCTGATTGTTTAATATTGACGACATTCTATAGCACTAAAATTACGTGTCTACACATTTGCACAACGCTGCAGGCAGGTGCCGCATTGCTGGGTTTTTGCAACTGAAGACTAGTCTTCATTCTGTCCACTGTTGCTGCTTTGTGTGCGTGCACACAGACCTGCAGGTACAGAACAGAAAGAGATGGATATAGTCGAGAGACAGAGAGCAGAAAAGAGAGTCGGAGACAGACAAGAAAATAGTCCGTATGTGTTGGAAACACGGCAACAGTAGTTCGAAGGAGCCTTTTAGCAACCTAAAAAGGTTCCTGAGAGCACAACCTCCGGACTGATTGGAAAATGAACCTTTTCTTCTTTTTTTCCCCCCCATAGTCAAAACACATGTATGCTAGGTTAACTGGAGAATTTAAATTGGCCATATGTGTGGATTAAAGGTAAAATGCCATAAAATGTCACTTGTTGAGTGCTTTGCACAGTTAAAGCTAGAAGAGCCCAATAAAACTGCCAGTCCGTTCTATTTGAATCCTTACTTCTGCTGCATTTTATCTTGTTTTAGAACCCTATAAGTTTGTTTATAGTGGTTACTCCACTAACTCCAATGACTAATGAGTCTTGATCATGCCCCAGTGAAACATGGCTAAAGCAGACCCTGTTTGTAGCAAATCATCACACCTTTGTAATCAGACTGCAGCCTGCCTTTTTTCCTACTTTTCCATCTCCAAATGTGGCCCCACTCTTCTCATTACACTTGCTAATAATGTGCATTTTCAGTGTGTGACATTAATGATTGAAATGCTACTAATCAATGTAGCAAACTAGGTTAGTTAGCCACTACATATGTTGTAGAATTTTGGATGAGACACACAGTAGATAAGCTTTACGATATTAAGTAAAAACGAAACAGCTCAATAAAGGTTCATAATGGATAATGTGTAACCAAAACTATGTATTTAGGGTTGCAGCACAGTTACCATTCACCATGCACCACTTCTGCTTGCCTCCTCATTGAGTAACTAGAGGTAATTAAGCTGGGCTTAGAAGAATAAAAAGATGCCAATCAGAATTCATCTGCTCAGTTTTTAGGACAGACTAGCGATGTGGCGCTGTAACACACTGCGGAGCACAGGAAAACCTGACTTCACACAGAGCACAAATGCTTAGAGCAAGACAAGCACCATTTTTCATGTTGGATACTTCTGTTAGTACACTTCCTTGTAGTACACTGTCTACATAGTGGCTTTGAGCACCCCTGGTTAAAGTTTCGGTTGCTATCAATAAATAAGTGAGTAAAAGATGACCTGATTTCCAAAAGGCATAAAGCAGCCTTCTTATAGCCTTCTCCTGTTTTGCGGTTATCAATTATTTAAATTTTCAGAGTGCTATGCAGTTGCTTAGAGAAGCCCATGGATGCAGATTGCTTAGACAAGGTTTCAGGAGTCTGAGTATTTAAAATGGTTTGAAATTTACATCACTTGGCCTTTTCAAACGATGATTGTGAACTTGCTAATTAAGGTCTGAGACCTTAGTAAAAGTTATCTCAAAGCTCAGATCTCTTGGGGTGCCCCAACTTTTGAGTAGGACTCCTTTCCTTTTATTCATTCTAAAACTGAACAAAGCAAAACCCATTGCTTAAATGTTGAAAAAAATGTTGTATTGTGTTTAACTGTATGCCTTTTGGAGATCAGTTCATACCACCCCACCTCCCTTTCTTTTATTCTGCTCGGCTTAGACCCTGCACCCACCCTGGTTCAGTTTTCCCCAGCCCCACTCCCCCCTAAACTGCTACTTTGGTGTCTGTTTTTTGTTTGCCCTTAAAAAATAATAATATCCCGGTTTTATTGTTAGAACTGGGATATTTATAGTCTCTCCCACTTTTTCCTTCCTCTAGTCTCTTAAGAACAGATCGCACTCAACTTTTTGACCATTGTGGGTACACCATCTGGATACTCATAATGCACTGCGTGTTGTAATAATTGTCAGCGTGAGCGTGCTTATGCACTCATACTTGCAATTGTAAGTAGGATTCGAGACATGGCAAAGTACTGTGTGAGTGTTTTCTGTTATTGCAAGCAAAGTAGGGAAGGACAGTGAGGATAGAAATGAGTAAAACTGGAATAAAGGATCATAGTGCACCTACACAGTGTGTGTGGATAGAAAGAAAGAAGTATGTTGTGCTTAAAATTGGCTTTATAGATTTCAGCTGTAGGCTGAAAATGCATTTTACAATGATTCCTCAGGTCTTTGAAATCAGCCTGTAAAAATCAGCCTGTAAAAATATAAATGTATGTCAGCTGATCAACTGCTGACATACATAGATTCAAGGCAAACATTCTTGCGTGCGCCAGTCATTATCTGTTGCAAAGAAATGAGTTAACATAACATCATGGCTTTGTGACCCTGAACAGACCAGAGCTTAGAATGAGTCAGTCTCTCTCTGATTTGAGCACACTGGCTTCTTTCCTCATCTCTAACACATTCGTTCCTCTGTACTAAAGTTTCAGATCACTAGTTTCACAAATGATAGTAGTAACTACCTTAAATAGTACATTTCTCTATACCTAAATATTGTAATCACTTTAATGAAAATAATTTTTATATATTATTTTATGAAAATAATATTTAGGCTCTAACATGCTCTATATGAAGAGTCCTGAGGTCCATAAAGATCATCATACCCTAATTGAATTTGACTGATTTCACCACCAAGTTCCTCATCTTGACTCTTTTTGTCATTGCTGACATTTTTAAAAGTGGAAGTTGTGTTATCAATCCGGCCAGATGGGCAGCTTTGGAAAATGTGAAGGACAGGATACATTTTTGACTTTAAACTATATTTTCATAGATTCCTCGAGCTTATTTTTACTATACCAAAGTAATAAAGTAATAGATAAACAATTAAATGACAGAAAGATTCCAGGTTTTATACATTTTTGTTGTTGTTGTTGTTTTTTAAATAGATCCTTACTGGAAATAATGGGACATCTTCTGTGACTTAACAAAAACTTTCAGTATTATAATTACAGGACAGTCTGGGCAATGAGCTACCAGAACCTTTTCTATAATTTGTATAATAAAATTTAATTCGAAAGAGTTGTGCTCACAGATTTCTTTCATTTACTACAGCAGCTTTTCTTTATCATATAGAAAAACTGAGACACTCTTTTTTCTTATTTTACGATATCTCGGGGAATAAATGAGCAGTTAAACTTCTTGACACCGACAGGAAGGAGAATTTCACAGATGAAAATGGGCCTGAATGTGAATTTTTTTCGTTGAGTTTCCTCTCTGAGTCCTCAGGACATTACAACAGAACTCACTCCAGCGGTTACACGTTTACGGTGCACAACCTGATAAATACTGAATAAAACTGACGAGCAAGCTCATGGTCTAGCTCCCCACCTGACACTTTGCCCTTGGGGTTTAGAAAATGTGGACTCTTAAACTGCTGACAACTGCTTGGTCATAGCTGGAGTCCAGGCTTTCAGCACCTGCCTCAATCCTTGAGATTCACAGGGAGCAGAGTGCAAATGGTCATTAATCTAACAATAATAGCTGAATTGGAAGCTGTCTGGACATGCCCAGGAAGATGACTTTGAACATGATCAAATTTTAATCTGTTTATATTTTTTATAATTTATTGGTAAGAAAAAAAAGCATTTGAGCGGACATCTTGAACAACGTAGGAGCTTTGTTCATACACAACAGAAATAGCAAAAACAATATTAGATAACAAATAATTACTGGCATTACCAGAAACCAGAAACTTCCTCACTCAGCATTAATCATGAAGCATCTCCACAAGTACGTTTCATCTTCTGCAAACACAATAAGACAATCAGTATCACTCAGTGAACTGCGTGTTGAGACTATACATCCACTAATGCAGACCTTCCTAAAGTGTGGGGCCCGCCCCCTAGGGGGGGCACAGAGCCATTGCAGGGGGGGCGCGGTATGAAAATGGGGGGAAAAAAATGCTTGGACACTGCTAGCATGGGGCGCCATGGGCGCAAAGCAGGAGATGAGATGAGATAGCCTTTATTTGTCAGTTGCAGGTCTTTTGCCCACAACCGAGATGACAGACCTTGCCGACCGTACATACAATACACAAACATCACATTGGGGAGACAGGTCAGGCTAGGTAGCGAGGAAAAAAAACATCGAAATGTGTAACACAAAAGGATAATACAGGAATACACAGATATCAACACACCATAGCACAATAAACACAGACAAGCAACATGGGAAAGTGTTCCAGTGTGTACATCTGATCTGGGACCGCTGCAATCTTCGACTGTGCCTCCAGCTGACCCGATGTCCACATCATGGGGGAGGTAAGCGTTGGAGGTGGCGTTGGATCCGGGGTAGGGAATGTGATGCGTCAGTGAGTGCATATGCATGTGTGTGCGTGTCCATAGTTCAGCTGAGACAGTGTCCTTCATCCTGCCAGGCTAGGTAAACAGTCTTCCAGCCAACCCAGGTGGCCTTGCATGGAATGGGAAGGAACAGACTCAACACAGTCGTTATCAGGGTGTTTTGTTCGGCTCCAGCCTTGAGCCCACAGCTGGCGCCGAAGGGGTAGCCGGATTATGATGGTAATTTTTCTTTTGCAACAACTCATGAGAATTTCAAAGCTGTTCTTTAACACTCCGACACTGGTCTCTCAATCTCAAGATGAAGCATCACTGAATATGTTTCCAAACCAACTTCATTCTAAGCCAAAGACTAGAAAATATGGTGAAGCATATCTGCCCTTTGGTTTCACCTGCACAAGTGCCAAGGTAGGTCTCCCCTGCAGAATTGGTTTTCTGGGCTGTTCAAATCACGGACAAACATAGGTGCAAAACATTTTTCTTGTAAAACAAAAGGGGGCCTAGCAAAAAAAAGCTTGGGAACCACTGCACTAATGTAACTGAAACATGTAACATGTACACACAGCGACAATGACGTTGGAACAGTTCCACTGAATCTAATCAAATTTATTTTCTGTCACTCTGGGCTCAACTGTCGTCATGCTGCAGGCTGATCATCGCGTCTTGTCGCACAGTAGATGTTACAGGCAGATGGAAGACATTTGTTTTAAATAAAAGCAGGAATAGTCTCAAAGAATCTAATATATATAGAGAGAAAGAGTGAATCATGTGACAAAGAAAGTACACCCTCTGTCAATTCTAAATTGTAATGCGTGAAGACATGATGAATTATGTGGCACTTAGCAGGTCTCAAACTTAGGTAAAGATGGCCTCAAATTAACAACAACACATGTCATACTAAACATGTCATTATTTCTTTTTAGCAAAACTTAGGCCAAAATGCAGAAACACTGTGTGAAAAATTAAGCACACCCTTACTTCTTCCATAGGAATTAAGAAGGTAAGTAGCAGCCAGGAGCTACTAATAAAATTTATTTGATTAATGAATCATCAGCAAGTGTGACCGCCTCTATAAAAGCAGACGTTTTGGTAGTTTGCAGCCCTGGAGCATCGAGGTGTGTGTTAACACCGTGCCAAGGAGGAAAGACATCATCAGTGATTGTAGGAGAAGCAATTGTTGCTGCCCATCAATTTGGGAAAGATTGTCAGGCCATTTCCAAACAATTTGAAGTCCGCCATTCTATAGTGAGCACAATTATTAACAACTAGACACCATAGACCACTTTCAGTCTACCCAGGAGTGGACATCCTGGCAAATTTACTCCAAGGTCAGACTGTGCAATCCTGAAACACACAAAAACATGCTAAACTCAGGAGCTTTTTTTAGACTCTGCTGTCCTTAGTGTGTTAAATGCTTATGTTCATGACAGTACAATTTAAAAAAAAAAAAGATTTAACTTTTAACTAGACTTCTTTTGGATAGATGAGAGCAAAAATGTTTAGCAATGGTGGATGAAAAACAAATAGCATATCATCACGAGTGCCTCATACCAACTGTCAGTCATGATGGTGGAGAGGTGACAAATTAGGCTTGGTGATCATGAACGTCACTGTTTCCGGTCTTTAAGTCTGAAGTCATTAGCCATGTCTGGGCCCAAACTTCGCTGCAGGACCCTAACTCAAATGATCAGTGCAGCATTACTGAGAGTTGAAAAACTGTCTAAATTCTTTTATCTGTAATAAAATGATCATTGTGGCTGCTCTACCAGGTGTAGCAATTAAGTTTAACATCCAGGC
>NW_005187628.1:679476-681023 GCF_000239375.1 Pundamilia nyererei | reverse complement strand
TGAGAGTTGAAAAACTGTCTAAATTCTTTTATCTGTAATAAAATGATCATTGTGGCTGCTCTACCAGGTGTAGCAATTAAGTTTAACATCCAGGCATCCATGAAAATGGAATTTATGACATTTATTAACAGAGTTAGAAGTTAGCAGGGAGTTAGCTCGCTAGCTTCCATCTATATATAATATACCATGTTCTGACTGAGGGATTTATGAAACAAATTAAAACATACAGCTCTGCTATCACTTCCAACATAAATGAAGACAGGAAAGTAAACAGCAGTGAAGTTTGTAGCTGGTATATAATGATGTGCTACGTGATCGCTAGCGAAACAGCTATGTTAGCATAATATAAACAGTAAAGCTGGAGGATAAACGCTAACGAACGGAGGACTTTTTTCCACTCGATAAAAGTTAATGTGAGGGTTCCCAATGGTTAGGGGCAAATGCAATCGCATGGCAGGATGCTGTAAACGGACCAAACGTCAGTCAGGAGAACTACCGAGATAATCTATCCACAGTATGAGGTTAGTCATTAATATACTGCTGCATGGGCTGGCCTGTAGATACATCGTAAGGGTTAAAAACTGAGCTTTAAAAGGATTAGCGGTAATAAAAACCGAGAGAAGCAGACAGTGATCACTGACTGTTTTAGGACCTTGTTCAGATTAAACAGAACAAGATGCAAAGCATTAAAACATAAACATATTAAAAACACAACAGCCTTATAAATGCAGACTACTTTGGGCCCGGACGCAGGATTCATCACGTCATCACTTAAAGACCGGATACCAAAGAATTCTAGAGTCAAATGTGAGGCTATTGGTTAGACAGCTAAAAAAGTTATCCGAAATTGTGACATGAAACAGGATAATGATCCCAAACACAGCAGCAAATCTATAACAAGATGGCTGGAAAAAAAGAACTGAGGTGTTGAAGTGACGCAGTCCAGACTTCAATCCCACTGAAATGAAGTGGCAGGACCTTAAGAGAGCTGTGCATAAATGAATGCCCATAAATGTCAATGACCTGAAGTAGTGTTGTAAAGAAGGCTGATCCACAATTCATAAGTCATATCGAAAACAATCATTTCATTGCTTCTAAAGGAGGTTCTAGAGCAGCGGTCCCCAACCTTTTTTGCGCTATGGACCAGTTTATGCCTGACAATATTTTCACGGACCGGCTTTTAAGGAGTCGCGGATAAATACAACAAAATAAAACTAGTACCGGTACAGAAAAATATAAGATTTATTCATAACACACGTGAAAAGACCCAGGAAAACTGAGTTAACGATAAAAACGATAACAAAATAACGCTAAAAACCAATAAAACCCCTGAAAACCACACATTTCACACCCGAGCCTCAACTCTCGCGGCCCGGTACCAAACGACTCACGGACCAGTACCGGTGTCCGTGAGACCGCTGTTCTAGAGGATAATGAATCATAGAGTGTACTTAGTTTTTTCAAATTTTGGCATTTGTGTTTGTTAAATATATAATAGTCTTAATATGTCCTGTGTCATTGTTCATCTCAAATGGCATTTACCTAAT
>NW_005187628.1:663376-679456 GCF_000239375.1 Pundamilia nyererei | reverse complement strand
TAGTTTTTTCAAATTTTGGCATTTGTGTTTGTTAAATATATAATAGTCTTAATATGTCCTGTGTCATTGTTCATCTCAAATGGCATTTACCTAATCATGAGACCTGCTAAGTACCTCATGCTTTTGCTTTTTTGTTTTTGTTGTTTTTTTTTTTTAATGTCCAGATATATAAAACCTTAGTTTACTTATTTACCATTTTACTGTGTATATTATTATTTACACCATGCAGATGCAGTCCTAGCTGCAGGTTAAATGTAACCTTTTTTTGTCGCTAAAATGAAGTTTGTTTATATAGAAGTCTGCGGGAAAACAGCTTGCTTCTTGATCCATGATCTCAATAAACAGGGGTCATAAACGTAGGCTAAAGGCATGTTAAATACAAGATGCTCACCTTTAAATTATGGTCCCCATTAGAATCAAAAAAGAGGAAAAAGCATGGTACTTTCAAATGGACCTATCTATTGTATGGTTGTGCAATGTCCCTCCCCGTTTTTTCCTTTGCTCTTCAAAACACTACTATGGTAATAGTTCATGTTTAACATCAAGACTTTGACCAGTAATCTCAGTGTATTAAGCCCATCCCTTATACACAGTATATGGATTTAGTAGAAATTCTAGATTTAAAAAGCCGCTGTTTTGAACATGGAGCCAGTGCACTTCCCTCCAGCACCATCCAGCAGAAAGACAAACTTAGCAGTTAGCTAGCTGTTAAACATTTAGCACCCAGAAATACGTCTTAATATTATTAAAGAAAAGGTTTGGAGCTTAAAAGAAAGCATGTAATGGGGTTGTTCCTCCAGTTAACCAGAAGCTTCAGTCCACATAAATGCCAGTTTTCTTCCTATTTAACTGTTTACAAGAAAGTGCTTCATAACAATTTATTACCTCAGTAGTGTTCAGGAATTGTCAGACCCCCAAAGTTATTAAAAAACATGCTGCTTATTTCTGGCGATCAGCAGCCACTATATTGAGAGTAAATGCTGAGCACACAATGGGCTTGGAAATTTGGGGAGCGTTACAATGACAAATCAGTGTTTATTCTGAGGTTCCTTGTTTTCAACACTGGATTCCCTGGACGAGTGTTTTATTTTGCAAGATATACTAAGACTCTGGGATTAGGTATCATATGTGTTTGTCTACAGGCTTTTGACGCCCTCTCAGTCACTCTCTCACCGTTTCATCTCCGCACTCTCCTCTCACTCATCATCTTTCAATGCTGCCTGATAGATATCATATATGAGGGCTATTATTTAATTTTTGATTTGCTCGGGCTGTTTTCCCTCAGCCATTACTCTAGCCGCTTAAGCTGTGATTGCTCTTGACATTTTAATAAGAAACTTTCCTGTGCTGACCCTAAGGTACCCACCACTATGTGTTCCGAATCACAAGTGAAATGTAACAGAAACTAAAGTGCAAAAGTAAACATTCAAAAATCCACCACGGTGTTCTCTTCCAGATTCAAACCCATATGGAAAAGATATATATAAATCTTATAAAGTTTGTATCTGTCTTGTGTGAAACTTGTATGAAAAGCATATAAGAGTGAAAACAGATATAAGATCCCTTGAAAAATTACATAATGAAACTTGTATGTTTTGGATACTTGCTAAAACAATGTATGAAAGTAATGAGAAAGTGGCCACTTTCATGAGTAAATAATATAAGCCTTATATGATTTACTCATGAAAGTGGCCACTTTCATGAGTAATCACATATAAGTTTTTACTATTTCTTTTCCATATGGGAATCCACAATTTCCACTGTAAACAAGTCAAGTTACTAGAGTCTCTCATGCATGTGTGTGCAATCCTTTGTTTTCCAGTGATACACTGATGATAGTGAATGTTTGCAAAAATTTCCCTCAGGATCAGGTTTTTTTTTTTTGTGACAGAACAGATGCCTAATCCCACAAACTGCAGATTCCTCACAACAGAGCAGATGCAACAAATGATTGCTCATCTTATTTTTGAGGATCACCCTCTTATCATTGAACAAAGTTATGACAAGATTTATTAATCATTTAAATGTTTGTTCTTTTTTATTCTTTATGTTAGCCACTTCATTGTCAGTTGGGATTTGAATGTATCTTTGGATTAAACGACTGTGCTGAATAAGTAGCATGGTGCAGGAATAATGTAACAATAATTAAAAACCACTGACAGGTGAAGTGAATACCATTGATCATCCTCATGTTATAGGTCCACAAAAAAACTGAAAAAAACACATTAAAATCCAGTTGTAATCACATTTTATTACAGCTAGATGATTTTTTTCATTAATGACATTGATGATTTTTCAAATGCCTCTTCAGTTCTGCTCGACAACCAATGTAACAGTGACATTGGGTCATCTATCTACATTTGTTGGTGTGCTAGTTTTCAAAAAAACATGCTTTGCATACATATGACCATTAATGGTAATCTTTATGTATCTCTATCTAACTTTTGGAATGTATTTATTTATTTAACCTTTTAAAAATGGTTTTAAAAATAGTTACGTTGTGATATTTTTGTTATATTTAAGGTGTTTTTTGCACATAGTGGCTTTTTTAAATTTTATTACCCTTAATAAAGGGTGATGGGTGTTTGTCATGACCCGGCTGGGCTGACAGCCAACATGGACACCTAAGTTTGTGAATGCGATAACTCAAGAACGACGTGACGTAGCAGCTTCAAATTGATACCATAGGTATATCTACTAGGAGGCTGAGAGGTATCACTGGAGGCCTCCAGTATTTTTATATCTGGTTATGCTGAGTTATTAGTTTACTTTACTGTTCCTGAACCTTTCAACATGTGGAGTTTGTTTGATCATGAAAAAGATGGCCCTACATTAAATCTAATGTTGCACGGTTACTAACTAGTTCCCCAACAGTCAATGTTCGTTTACATGTTCATTTAAAAGCCAGTATTACATTTAGCTATTAGTATGATAGTTTATAAAAGTATATAAAAAGCTTAGTAAACTAGTTAGAAAGCTAAAACTAACAGAAACAGAGTTGCTACAGTTGTTTGCATGCTTGTTGGAGTAAACATACAATCCCAATTGCAAATGCCATTTGATCAGCCTCCACTTGTCTTGGTAGGCTCATTACAAGATTTTGGTATTTGAGTGCAAGAATGTTCTCCTGTTGAGGATCAGAAGTATTTGTGAGGTCAGATACTGTGGCAGTAAAGCCAGAATCACCATTGAATTTCTAATTCATCCCAGAGCTGTGCAGTCAGGCTGTATCTCTCTGTGTGCTGTCTGCTTTTTCACTCATTTTCAGTCAGTGCAATACCATTTTCAAGGGAATGTTTGTCTTGTTGGGGTTTTTTTGGTTTTTTGGTTTTGTTTTTTTTCCTTAAGTCACTTAACACTGATCTATGGATCATTCAAGCATATAAATGGCACCGAACACAATGGATGAACCAGTATTGTATCATAACACACAACTTAGCAAAGAAACTATTTTAAATTGTTTTTTAGGCACTTTGTTTATATGAGCTGATGCAAAAACACATAACATGTTCTGCTTTTTTTTAATGAATGTATGATGAATATAACACAGTTTGACAGGCATAAAATAGTGTTTCTCCCAAAGATCTATTACCAGAAACCAAACCTCACAATTATATCACGATATTTAAAGGAACTCTTCGGGAACTTTACAGCCATGCTGTCACATGATAAAATAGGTTGTTGTAACTTTTGTCAAGCTTTTTAAACAGCTGCTTAAAGCACTCCTTTTTCACCATGTAACCATCCACTGCTTGCTCTTGCTGTCCTCACAAATGCTCACAAAAACCTGATATTTTTTGTTTTAAATTTACATATATTTCCTTGTTTTAGCAATTAATAGGATACATGAATGTTTTTCTACTGCCTGTAGGTGGCAGTACTGCATTTAGAAGTGGTTAACCTATCTCCATTAAACAAACAAAAAACCTGTTAACAGCTGCCAGCGTGTCTGAACAGTGACATTTACTTTTTACTACACAAACAAAAGAAGAAACTTAAAGACTAAAAGGTTACAACAACTGTTAAGTGGTTCTGAAAAATTCAATGAAATCTCTGCCAGAAATAGCTAGCATGTAATTTGGGAGTGCAGCGCAATGGACAGCCTTTAAAAAAAACAAAAAAGGCTGAACATCCCACCACACAGGTTAGTTTTATAAGAAATGAACTATTAGCATTAAAAATGAGCCCAAATCATTAGAAAAAATTACCTTTAACTTTTCCGTATACTTCTTTGTCTTTGACATGACAGCAGTCTCACAACCTTTTCATTTTTCTGAGCAGTCTACATTCTTACAGCCAGCAGCACAGCGCTCTATAAAAATAAATAAATAAATAAATGCATAGCTATGAATGGTACTCAGAATTTAATACTCATCTCACTTCTCAGGAAATACAAATACTTTCATAGCTAGAACTGCACTGCTTGATAGGTGAGACAAATGGCTCCCCCACTAACTTGTAATGGGCAAAGCCTTTTTTTTTTTTAGCTTTTGAAATTCTAGATCTATTTTCTTTAAGTGTAAGTGAAATACAGACAGGCTGTTAGAGGAGAGACAGTGGGGGTGGAGTATGGAGGGAGGTGAGATCTGAAAAATTGAAGATGGATTTCAGAGGGAGTGGTGTGTGGGCATCAGAATGCTGATGGTGCAGGAGAGCGTGCAACTTGGGAAATCTCTAGTCTGTATCGTTTCTCCACTTAAACATTAGGATCAGTTTCACTGTTAGGCTTTCATGAGTGTCCTAATGCCTCACGCACTTTTAGGTTCATGCATGTCATGCATGTGTATTTATACAATTAACTAATGATTGATCATCATCAACAACAAACTACTCATAACAACTGCGAAGACATTTTACTATGCAGTTGCATTTCAGTAAATGACCTCATCTCTAAGATTATTGTTATAACCTTCACATTTAAAATGAAAAGGGTCTGGTTTTTTGTTTGTTTTTTTGTTTTAATATAGAATTCAAATTAAACTGTGTTTGGCAAACAAAAAAGAATACCATGAGGAGGTTTCTGTTAACAATAATGCTCAACAGAAATCATTTCACTGAGCAATACCAAGATAATTGAACACAGAGAGAATTATTTTACATTGCTGGCTTTAATGCACAAGTGACATTCATCAGAACGGAAATGACTGAAAGCACATAATTGATGGGAAATGCTTTTCTTTTTCTTTATACTGTTTTGCACTTACAATTCATTTTAATCTTAAGAATTTATAACACAGTCTAAGTCTTATCTGTCTCAAGAAGATAAAAAGTAGATCCAATCACTTTTTTGTTTTTTGGGGTTTTTGTAAGCATATTTGCCTCTGTAAGGCATCTTTCCCAATGGCTTATGGTGTTACATTGTGCTGTTATCTGCTCTGGAGTCTGTTCTAATTGTTCATAATTTTATTTAGCTAATCTAAATGAAATAAATATGATGGAGATACAACACATATGAAAACATACATGTTATATGAACATGCTGCATTCAAAACCTGTATGATCAGTATGGACTTATAGCACAGTGGTTGTAAGGTAATTATTTTCCCACATGCAAAATGCAGGTCACCTTTTATATCCTGAAGTAAGAAGTAAGATAAGACCTCCAGACAACTCTGATCTTTGCATGTATCCACCACGACTTTCCCCTGTGCTGTACCATCACTAGGACAGTGTGAAGATGGTTCTGGCAGTGCAAGATTTGTATCTGGACTGTTTCCTCACCTTTGCACGAGGTGACAGGATAGCAAGGTTACAGAATAGCACTGATGCCGGTCTCATCTCTACAGGAAGAATAAGATGCAATATTCCCCATTCAGAAATGGCAAAGTTTATCAGCCTTTGAGAAAAGCATCATGTTATGGTATTGTGTTGCATCTCAGATGCATTGCTTCACATCAGTGAGCTGCAAGTATATAGTTCTGGAGGAAAAAACAGTGAGAGCACTCCTTTATCCAGAAACCTTTACATGCTTACAGTGAGTGTGGGCTTCAGGGCAGTTACAGACCTGTCCTCACCACTAAACTGTCCAAATCTAGTGTGTTACTGAAGGTAGTGGTGATGGATTATCTGCCCTCCAGAATTCTCAATTATTCTCCTCCCCTCTGTGGACTGGCAATTAAGTTTGTTATTGCCGCAGGTGATTTAAGTGCGACTGACAGACTAACATATGATTTCTTTTTTTTTGTAGGCTAAATGATTTTTTCTTGTCACTCGGTGCTGTTAGTCTTCTCTTCCCTTCTGTGTAGTAGTCAACATTTGTTATTTAGGAATATATAAATGACCTAAAAACCAGTTTCATCTTAAAGTTGTTATAATACAATCAGAAATACGAAACAGTACATTATTATTTTAATTTATATAAACTTTAACTATGTTTGATACCATTTTTAATTTCTCATGCCACTGTTTTCTCCTCTTCTGTCCTTCTAATTCGTTTTTGTGAAAACACATCACAACGGTGGTAATTCAACCCACTGGAAGTTGCATTACATATAAGCAGTATTTATTAAAGGTAAATAATTAGAGCATTAGTGTAGTAATTAATTAGTAACAGAGGCTTTGCAAATGAAAGGAGCCTGAAAACAAATATTTGCACGTCCGGGAATCTACTTTCTTTTCCTCTGATGTCGTTCTTGTCTGTCTTTGCTTTGGCCTCATGTGGATATCTCCCTCTTTGTGTAAGATAAAGGACCTGTCTATAGTGGTTTCTATACTGTTTCCTCTGGCATCTCATCAGATATCACAGTGAGCAGGATCAGGATCCATTTACTGTCTTATAAAACAACCGGTCCCTTGCCAGTTTGGTACAAAATGATTCCATAAACAAAGTCACAATGTCTGCCCCAGTAAAAGGCCTTATGGGAGCAATGACACCTTATGAGCAATTTACGCTCCTGGCCTGGAGTTTTTTTGGGGTTTTTTTTAGCTCCACTCTTCTTGTTTTCTCCTCCCTCTGTCCTTTCATCTAATTATGTTACTACATTATATTCATTACAATTCTAAGTGATATGTAATCACTGCCAAATGTAATAGAGTGAAGTCATCTGTAATATTATTAATAATATGACCTCTTTTCTGTGTCTTGTCTCTCTCCCTCTGCAATCTAGTTGAGGAAGGCAGTGATGGACCACATCTCAGACTCTTTCCTAGAAACCAACGTCCCTCTGCTGGTGCTTATTGAAGCAGCTAAGAGTGGAAACGAGAAGGAGGTCAAGGAGTACGCCCAGGTGTTCCGTGAGCACGCCAACAAGCTGGTGGAGGTCAGTCATGAATTAAACACGGGGCCACAATCACACACGTACACATGCTCACTGATTCTCTTACTTTATATTAAATGACGCGTAGCAAGAAAAAAAATATAGAAAGTTTATAACTTTACATTTTACCTTTAAATGAAAGAGTGAGCAGGCAAACTGCAACTGAACATGTAATAATTTAAAAAATGTAGAGGTGGGGGTTTTTTTTACCTTTTCATTTCCCTAGAAATAAACTGCTGGACTGAAAAGAATATTCTGTGTATTAAATGCACTAACAGAAGCAAGTGTGCATGTTCATGTGCACTTGACAATTAGCCATTGTCTCTTTGGCTTTGTTGGCCGAGTAGTCTTAGCTGCATGGAGACGGTATGAAGAGGTTTGACTCTTGCTTAAAGAAGTATTAGGTTAAAAAAATCCTTTTTACTGCCTGACTGCATCCTAATTTGAGGCGTTCAATTATGCTAAGTCATAGACAGTGAATGGCATGCTGACCATAGGTCTTCACAGTGGCCTGTCTGAACTGCTACCAAAATTTTAAGGCTGCATTGAGGAAGTTATAGTCCATCTCTCTTTCTCTTCTACTGACTAAGTCTCCAAGGCCAATCAAAACCTCAAAAACCAGATTACTGTGAACTGCTTCTAACCTTTTGGGGAATAAGTCCAAGTAGTTTAGTCATATGCATCTGATTCCTTTTACTGCTGAACAGCCATTTGCCTCCCTTCATCTCTACATAGAAAGCATAGTGGAAGCAACACACTCACACACATTCTAAACCCAATACACTGTCGCCATGCTTGTAGCCTAACAAAATATGCTTGAGGTTGAAGCTATATGCCAATAGCACATATGGTACACGAGCCATTATGGCAGCGATAAAGACAGTGTTACTGACAAACATTTAAGGATAACATCATGTCAGACATGCTGCATCTTGTGCCTTATCCATGTGAATGAATGGATGCTCTCCTTTGAGGGTGCCTAAAGTTCCTGGTTTAAAAAAACCCCAACCTGTGACCTGGGAACTCGGTATGGGGTATGTTTTTTGGTGTAATTTTGGTGGTCTCACCATACGGAGGTTATTTGTGGGGGTCTTGAGGGGGTAAAAGTGTTCCAATAGCTAGGAATCTGGTATTGGGGGTTTCTTGGGCAGGCATTTTGGATGACGAGGTGCCCTATAGGGATCTATTCCAGTCCATTTTAAATGGACTGTCCAAATACTAGGCAGCACGGTGGCATGGTGGAGCACTGTTGCTGCACAGCAAGAAGGTCCTGAGTTCATTCCACCATCAGGCCGGGGTCTTTCTGTGTGGAGTTTGCATGTTCTCCCCGTGTTTGCATTGGTTCCCTCCGGGTACTCCGGCTTCCTCCCACCGTCCAAAGACATGCAATTAGTGAGGATAGTTTAATTGATTAATCCAAATTGCCCATAGGTGTGAATGTGGGAGTGAATGTGAGCGTGAATGGTTGTCTGTCTCTGTGTGTTGGCCCTGCGACAGACTGGCGACCTGTCCAGGGTGTACCCTGCCTCTTGCCCTATGACAGCTGGGATACGCTCCAGAGCCCCCCGTGACCCTGAAAAGGACAAGTGGAAGCGAATGGATGGACGGATGGATGGATATCCAAATACTAATTCATCAGTAATTTCCCAGGATCACTGTAAAGACGAATGGAATATCACAAAATATCCATGAGAAATAGTGAGAAAGCTTAAAAATGTGGAAGAATATGTGTTGTGTTTCACTTGAAGTTGGTTTTAGGACATTCCATATTGCTTTTATGAGGTTTTCGTTTATTGCCCATCCACTCAACGGCAGGAAGATAGCGGATGGAGTCCTGTGATAAATGTCTGTGCCCTTTGATGGGAGTTGCCTTTTGTTCTCATGGTCCATTCAGGGGAGCCTTTAGAACCTTTAGAGCCTTTATGTGGGCCTCTCGTAAAATACTGTCACTTAAAACAGCACTCTAGCTTTCGTTGACTTCAGCTGAGCGAGTGAGTGATTTGTGTGCCCTTTTGGTTTCCCCCAGCTGTTTGTTGATGAGAGGAGTCCTGACTGATGCTACACTCAAAATCTGTGCTTTGCATACAGCAATCTTAAAGCTTTCTGTAGCCCTGGGACATTTCAGGCAGATGAATTCTGTTCTCCTTATAAAGGAAAAAGGAAGAAACGTTGCCTTGTGTTTATATGCAGTTGTTTGTATGCATTGAGTTGGCTGTAAACTGCAGTCAAACCTGAGGGTAGTTTATCAGCTGTACATTGGTTTGTTGCAAGTTGTTTGTGGCTTGTTGCAAGTTGTTGTTAGCAGGTACAAAACCCAGATCAGCTGTGTGTGCAAATTATGTTATCGATCAAAATGAAAAATATTTATGACAAAGTTGTTTCTAGCTGCGAACACATAATGTCCACATTAGAATTGTTCTTGGACATTAAAATTGTATAACAGTATCCTGACTGTTGCTGTCTGGTTGTTTCAGGTCACTTATTCTCTTTTAACGGTTTCACAATATGCTTCTAATGGAGCTAGTTCTACACAAACTTTTTTTTGGTATAAAGATGATATTTTCCAATGAAGACTGATTGAGAAAAGATATTTTCATGCCCCAGAGCTCTGTAGGGTTAAATTGGTTCATCAAATGCAACCTGCAGCGCAGCACAAGCATCTAAATTTCCGTTCATGAGATAATGAGGTGCTATGTCAATAAAGTTCTCTTACAGTGCTCAAGCCATGATTGTATGCCTACATCTATGGTTTCCTTTGAGTGATTGGAATTAGTTATTATTGTGGCAGAACACTGACTCGGCTGTCACGCAGTTAAGTTTTTTAAGCAAACTTATTAAAGGAGCTTATAGAATAGTGATCAGCTCATTTGAGCATTTTTCCTTCATCAGATTTAATACTAAGGAAGCATTAAATTTGATGTTTGAATGATAAATTGATTTGATTCTTAGATAAGTGTCATGCTGCAGTTAGAGAAACATTATTTTAAGTATTCCAATTAAAACTTCAAAACATAATGTACAACACATATTAGCAGCTTTGTAAGTGCATGTTTCATCTGAGAAAAGTGAACCACTATGTAGCCATATGGAAAAGTAATGTACTCACGTGTATCTCACTGACCACTCAAAGTTGTTTAGACTACAAGTCACATTTAATCATGCATGTGCATTCATCCAGCTTTGTATTCTACAAGTTTTAAGCACTTTATCTACATCAATCCAAGCCTAATTTTTTTCGAATCACTATTTTACTTAACATGCATGTCTTTGGTATGTGTTAAGAACCCAGAAACCTTGCTGTAAGGCAGCAATTTTAAACCAATACACCAACCTGAAAAGTATTTCCTGTTTTATCGTTCTTTTCTCTTTGTTCTTCCTTTTTCTCTTCACTTCGTCCTCACCCTAACTAGTGTAGGCAGATGGCCACCTTTCTGCAGCCTGACTCTGCGAGAGGTTTCTCCTTATTAAAAGTCGACATTTTCTTTCTCCACATTGTGACCAATTGCTTGTTTCCTTTGTTTTCTTCTTCTTAGTATTGTCAGGTCTTTACTTTGCAGGATAAAGTACCCTATAAGTACTGTTAAAGACTGTTTGTTGCAAAGAAAAGGTAATATCATATCACAAATCCCAATACATACCAAATTAAAAAGTGCCATATGGATATTACAAGTTTAGAGTGTGCAATGAGCAGCTCTGCGCCTTTGTCAGGGTAAGCATGTAAATTACTTGTCCATACTAGCTAATACACTCACGGCTGTCCTATATAGCAGGCAATATCATTGTCTTTCCTGTCATCATCATTATTCGTGCTATCGTAGACATAGTCATCATAGCCACCATTGCAATCCTCTAATATATTATGGTAATTAACATTCTGATGAATGTCACTGCAGTCATCTCCCTGATGTCAGGGAGGAGCTGTCTTAAGCCATTAGAACAGAGTTTAGACACGATCAGAATCAAAGTAAAGTCAAATCAAAGTGCCTCTTTTCATGTCTGCTTGGTTTCCATTTAATTCTGCCCCATTTGGCTCCACAGTATACAATGTGTGTCTTTTCTTTCACTATTGTTCTTTTGTCACTTCGGTGATGAGCAAAGTTTACCCTGAGGACTCCCTTAATCACATCATATTCATTACACCAGCTTGACCACTAACAGGAAGTAAATAAACTTTAAGCTGAGGATGTGATTGCCTTAAAGGACTGTAATGACAATGGGCCTGCCATAGCCAAGCAAAGATTGTCTGTAACTTCCAGAATTGATACTCTCAGTTGTATCAATTTGGTCACGTTTCCTTTTCCTGTTTTTTGTATGGGATACATGCACAGAGAAATACAGCGATAGCTCCTTTTCAAGTCAGAGAGATAAATTTCTGGGTATCTGTGTATCACTATTCTATTAGCACAGATTGTGCTAATTAATTCCCATGACTATCCTTAATGAGGACCTAATACTAACCCATCATCAGTCCAAACAGATGCATCAGGGGTAACAGAATAACAAACTTTGACTCCACTTACACAGAAGCTTCTAAGATAAAAGAAATGAAATTTGCAAAAGAAAAAAATATTGTGCTATAATATGTCCACTCTCAGGATTTCATGCATACATGCATTACATAAACATTCAGTATATCCTTATATATATTTAAGGCATAACTTTTACATAACCTGTTGTTGAATCACAAATTTACTGTAGTGCAACTATAGTCTAGATATTTTTCCAAGTTGCTTGTTCAGTTCTGGCTGTTATCATTGGAGCTATTTAAATGTTTAGATAGCAATAAACTATTTCAACATGGGGGGGGTGGTTAAATATAAATTCATGAAAAAAAGCCTTTCAGTATGAACGATAGATCTCTTTTGATCTTTACTTCTAACCGCTCTTTCCTGACTAACTGTATTTGTCTTGCTGTAATTGTTTGTTTTCTACTTTCTACTAAGTACATATGTACAGTTTCATTTGGACCTTTTCTATTACATCTGCAGACCGAGCTCACCACTGCCCACATGGATGTGCTCTTGTTAATTTAAACACAAGATGAATATCCAATCTTTTAAAGTTACCGTAGTTCCTTTTTATTACCACTGCAGTGAGATTCTATACGTGCCAGCAATTCTTGGACATCTAAAGGACGTTACGCTCCATCACTATTCTAATGTCAGAATCAGATTTTCCTCTGACCTTGACTCCATCTTGGAGCAGTTCTGTTCAGCAGCTGTGGCATTATGAAGGACACTTCTACATATGCTTTATCTCTGAAATACCTCTGCAGTGCTTTCAGAATCATGCTTGGTAAACACACAAATCCACATGACGTCTGATGCATGATTAGGTTGCTTGGCTACTATCAACCTCTTTGCGAGCTTTATAGATTTTTGTCTTTTTAAATGTTGTTTGATGAGATTTAAAAAGTCTATTTGTTTGTCACAGATTGTGCAACAGCTTAATCCCTTGAGTTAAATATGCAATAATTACTCACAGCAAATGTAATATTTCCTGTTTAAGAATTTGGTGTGTTGTTGTCTGCGAGCTGTGGAGCTTTCTCCATACGTGGCTGCAACTTTTGCTGGTCAGTTAATCTTCATCAGTTCATTAGCTTTTCTTACTTTTGATTTACAGCAGCAACCTTACTTTGGACATGGAGTGAATAAAGGGGATAGTCATACCCTCTGTGATTACGCATAATCAATACAAAATTGAATGTAACAAATACTGAACTGGCCTTCGGGGCTCAACGACATGAGACAGACTGCAGCACTAAACATTCTTCTGAGGTCACCGCATTAAGCACTTTACTGGACGGTTAACTGGGAAGTGGATGGATCACTGTTGGAACAAGTCTATTTGTGATGACCTGAACCTGTAGGCCAACATTAATCCTCTCTTTGCATTCAAAGTTTTTAGCCCCCCAAAGAAATCGCCCTTTGAAAGATTGGGAGTGCATTAAAAGGTTCATCACATGCTACCTAATCCACCTCATGTTGTTCCCTTTTGGAGTTATTTTGATAGCAGGTGTGTTGATAGCAAGAAAATTCCATAAACAAATGCAGATACACAAGCACAGTCTCATTCGAAGTGATTTCTTTTATCATTTGGATTCTTCCAATAAATCATGTGATTGGATGCAAATTCATACTGCTGCTTTTAAAATCCACACTTTATGCTTGTGTTCATTTTGAATTCTTTACCATATTCAATATGTGATACACAAATGCATCTGCTATAAACTTGATCAACAACAGCAGCCTTTACATGAGTGAAAGTACATGCAGCTACTTGAAATTAAGCACTTATTATGTGAAGCTAGTTTTTCCACTGGGTGGAGTTTCTCTGATCTAAAGACGCCGTCTTTTTTGTGGTCACCTTTGACTGCAAGTTTAAATCCGCTTAAAGTTTGAAAGGGAAGTTCTTCTCCTCAGTTTTACTTTTCACGAAATGACCACGAGATGAGATGGGAGTTAAGGTTAAAGTTTAGCACAAGGGAAGTAGAGGAAGTACTTTCATTTTCTCAGCAAAGCAGGTAAAACTGTTGAGCGCACATTGAGTGCATGCTGAACATCCCTGGAACTGTGGGTGTATTTTTTATAGTCAAAACTATTGTACTTTTGTATTTCCCTGTGGTACTGTAGCAAACTATAGTCGTGATACAAAGCCAGCTGGCACAAGATCACTGCCCAGCACCTATAAGAGTCTTTGAGGCAGGTGTTTTGTTTTTTGTGTGGTGCTTATTCCTCAGGCCTCTTGGTGCTTTTCTACCCATCAAAGATATCTAATGGGCAGCCAAGGTTTTTACACATTGCAGGGCATGTCAGACCTGAAAGTGTACCGTCAGTTCAGTCCATTAGAATTCAAAGACAGAACGGAGGAGAGGTATACCTCTGAGGGAAGTACAAAGGGGATTTTGAAAGAGTGTGGTTTGAAAGAAAAAAAAAACAGTTGGCTGCATCATTAGGAAGTAATACTAACTATAATAGACCCAGTAGTGATTGAAATAAACTAGACAAGAGTTTCCCTGGTAATAAAAACGAGTCTGTAATATACTGACAATATCTGATGTCTCCAGAGAGCAAATGTCAATCCCAGTTCAGTGAAGTCTGTAAAAATGTAGTCTGTAAAAGATCAGATCAAAGTTTATTCAAATAAATAAATATAAGATAAGATTATAAGAATAAACCTATTTCTATTGGTAACTGACATGTTCAGTGGTCTTAATTTCACTTAAAAATTATTAATTTTTTTATTTTATAAATTGCAGTTTTAATGATGCAATATATTAAATTTAATAAATGATTAAAGTGGATCCATTAAATTAATTCAGCTGTTTAGCTGTGGCTCCCATGAAGTGTCTTTAATTAACTCAATCTTATAGACTTTAAATTCGCTTCCTAATGACTTCTTGGAAACAGTCTTTAAAAAAGAGTGGCGCAATCTGCACAACAGAGGTCACACAACACTGTACTGACGCTATTAAGCCAAAGAAAGTGTGTGAGGGACATGCTTTTAAAGTCATGAATTTAGATTTGTGAACATATGTAAAGAAACAAATTGTCTACATTTAAAAAGCAGAAATAACGCTATTTTTAAGTTGATTTGATTAAACCAGAACTGTAAAGAAAACATTTTAATTTCCACGTTTAAATTGATGCAAGTGAGGCTACCAGACCCACCAGACCAGTGGCTGCCACTCTACCAGACTGACCTTGGTCACAAATAACAAAGCACTTTTTTTGTCCTTTTTGTCACGCCTTGCACACACCTATGGGCATCCTCTGACTTATTAATTACATTTAATATTTAATTAAATTACAGAATTATATTAAAACTCTCCCTACATGTCCATAAACACTAATATTTACTGTTTTCTAAAAGTGAAAATATTCTGAATTTGATATATAAATACATATTTCGTTTCGGACATGTTTTGAAATGTAGCCTTTTTCAATAAGACAAGGCCACAGACCAGTAATATGTTTTTTCTTCTTCTTTTTGTTTGTTTTTTTAGCACATGAGAAATACGAGGCTCGATTAAGGCTTTTTCTTCCGATTCCCAACCCACGGCCTTTTTCCTTTCTATAGTTAACTGTGTACTGCGTGTACTGCTCACAAAACTGCAAACCAAAATGAAAACCCCCACACTTTCAAAAGAGGGTTGTTAATGGTTTGGGGGATTTTTGCCATGATTTTTTCTTTCGTTTTATTTATGTGCAAAATATCACGGCAGACTTTCAGCTACAGTATTTCATATTTTACATCAATTGAAGCGTGTACTAATGTATAAATATTCAAGTTAACAGGCTAAAGGCTAAGGCTTTTGTTATTCTAAGAACATTACATTGGATAATCAGGTCAAAACAAAATTTTCTGCAGATTTGGGAAAACAAAGAAAACTGGCAGCTAAAGGGAGACCCAGTCCCTGCGCTTAGCAGTCATTTCTTACAATTTAGTATTGAGGGTGGTCTTAGGGGGATCAAACCTAAAGTAAAGTAATCTGATCAGTACTGCTACAGGCCACAAACAGTAAGTCTCAGCCTTGAGAGGTTCTCACTGAAAGAGAGTCACTGCTAAAGCTGGAGTCATTGATTTCTCTCAACTGTACTGTTCCACGTTACAGTGGTGCTATGGCCTGATATTTTAGCACTACCATCATTATCACATATTATTCTTGTCTGCTCAGTATTAACATCGGACTTATGGAAATAGTATGACAGGAGATGAGGCTAAACTATTTGCACTGATCATAAGCTTTAAAGGTAAGATGTGTATAATAAAAATAGTAATTCTTTCTCCACAGTGGCAGATGCTGAGCAGACATTGCCAAACA
>NW_005187628.1:655562-663351 GCF_000239375.1 Pundamilia nyererei | reverse complement strand
TGTACACATAATGTAGAATTTGGATTCTAATAATAACGCGGCATCTTTGGCAGCTTTTCCTCTTGGGCTCTTTGTTAATTTCTCTCTGACTCATTCCATGTTTCTGAGAGGGAATTTGTCATCATCCCTTTTTCTGATGAAATACCGCTGCGCCCTAGGATGGAATCAAGCAATCTTTTAATCTGAGGCTGACATTTATATTCTTTGTGTCACATCTCCACTGTCCCTAAAAGAGGGAAAAGAGAGATAAACAAATGGAAATTACACTGGCATCAAGCATGTATTCACAAAAGAGTGCCCCTAACCTTCCCCTGCAGGCCTAAGGGAGTCAACTCAAGGGTCCGTTATCTCTCAGAGAATACAAGACTTGGTGGCAGTGTTTGTGTGGCAGACTTCGCCAAACCTTGCCCGAGCAAGTTGCCGTGGAGATAAGCTTAGTTCTGAGAAAACAACGTCAGCATTCCCGCTAAGAGCTGGGATAGCTTCTCTAAAGGTGCTACATGACAAGGACTAGAGGAATTCCTGTCATGTTTTTCAGATATGACACTAAGTGGATTACACAAGATTAAGTCTGACAAAAGCAAAAGCAAAAGAGGAATAAGGCTTGACATAGTACCATGGTTCCATGCTTTGAACAACTATCCTTCCTATGGTAATATGAAATATAGCCCAGCATAAATCCTTAATTATATCGTGTACCCGTGGGGCTTTAGTCATATCACTTGAGATGTCACATAATGCCTTTTTCCCTCAGATTCATGTACCATTTATCCAGGATACGAAAAGAGTTTTTTAGTGTGCAAGGCATCCGGACATACGCCTTCTGTCTGTAATGCAGAGCTACATAAAAAGGAATTCTCCTCATTACTCATGCAATGAATAATGTATAGTATGTACTCCTGGGACAACATTTTTCTAAATATCTGGTAAGGAAATGAGTAGATGATGACCTTGAATCGCAGTGTCATATTAGTTGTCCGACCACTGAAGACTAATAAGTAAGGAGCACTAACCTACAGCTGAGCTAGTCCTTTTGTGGTTTTATAGTGAAAAGCATGGAATATGTGTGCTGTGTTTTGAAGAATAGTGCATTAGAGAAAAAAAATTTTTTCTTATTCACATCAATGGAATATGAACCTCAATTAGTCATTGATTGTGTAAAGGGCATATACTTTGAGCAGGGCAACAATTCAATATGTGTAATTAGCTGCACAGTGATGTTATATCGCACACAATAGTCTGTCTGTGTGAAATAATTTGAGTTTTACAGCCAACTTAATATCACAGTAATGCAAAACAATGGATTTGGATTTTTATGGTGGCTGTGAAGATTCACGGCTCTCATGTGAAGAGTTTCTACATGTTCAGTAGTGTGGGAGATGATAGATGTCTCTTATATTAGGAAAGAAGTTTAGCATGCATAGCGTTAAAACAAAGCCAGGGTCAGAGGTGAAGATGTTTAGACTACACAGCTCACACACCTATCGTATGTAAGCTGTGAAGACAACTCGCATTGTAGAAAATCACTCAGTTCAATCTGTTTTTGAGAGGATACACCTGAAACTTATTCATGCCACCTATGTCTTGACTACACGAGCCACAATTGGCTAAGAGAGAGGTCTATTGCTATGAATAGAGTCAGCATGTAACTTGCAGTACCACTGAAGGCCTGGACACATTCATGCACAGAACAGTCCATAATTTTCAATTTTTCTCTTCTCCTTTTCATTGATGGAAAGACCTCCACTAGTCATCTTTTGTCTATTAAAATTTATCATCCATAGAGGTACTGTAATGGATGGTGAAGAGACCACGTAGAACTCTCTGGCAGCTTATTTCAAAGTGAAAATTGACTCTTTGTACCTGCTGATGGGTATTTTTAAAGCGAGATCTTAAACTCAACTCTGTGAATGCTGAGTGCAAAGAAAGATAAATGAAAGAGCTGACTGACAAAATAAAATGTTTTGCAAAACTGGAAGTCATTTGGCCTACTTCACCGAACATACCTACATTCTCGGTAACAGCTTTAGCTAAAAACAAATATGAGACGGGAATTTAAAGGATTTCATTTTCAAATTGAACCTTGCCTCCATAAGTGCTTAGATCTGTACTATTATTGTCAAGGATTTGACCACAAGTATCATGGCGATTCTCTGAATGCTTAGATTGATTGGGACTATTGACTGCTCATCCAATTCCTTACTCAACCTGATCACCATCAACCGTGCTAATACACCAAACCAGGGGTATAACTCTTTTCCTTTGGCTCATCAATTAAACGACCTCTTTATAAAAGGGTAAATTAAACCTCGTCCCACAGCCATTTTACCTCACCGACAGCAGGTTAATGGCTCATCGAGAGTCTGTTCTCTCTCCTCAAACTGATCTCCTCCATCTCACTCCTGCTCGCCATTATATACATGTCTGTTTATGACATTGTGCACATATAGATGTACAGGACAATCTTTTACACATGTGTGGCTTTACTACAGTAAAAGCTGATGTTGATTTTCATGTTGAGTAAGGGACAAGCTAAAATTCAAGGTTTTGGTGTGTAGTTAAAGTCACAGAAGGACAAAAGAAAGGGAGACTCTAAGTATTCTTGTGTAGTGTCACAAGCAAATGAGCCCAGATTTCTGTCTCCATCCTTAGTGAACTGTCTGGGCTGTGGGAGGTGTGGGATTATTAAAGGTTTGTACAGAAGAAACAGAGGACAACTCCCAGTAGACATAAGCTGCCCACAGGAACTTGACAGATCAGAGGAATCAGTTCATACTTTTAGGTGAAACAGGAAAAAAAGACAAATGATCACTGCTTTCTGCAAAAGCACAGCCAAGACTGTATTGTGTTTTTTAGATCACTGAACAAGGCTTCAGATACCTTTCAGTTTTTGTATTTTACAGAAAATAAACTGAAATGTAAAGAAACACATGCCACAGATAAGACGAAGCAGATTTTCTACTCAGAATATCTAATATTCACCCTTTATTAACATTACAGTACTGTGCAAAGGTTGTAAGCGGCCAATCATCTCTTTATATTTTTCATCTAAGGGGTTAAACTTTCTTGTATTTTCAAGTAGTCCTCAGCAGTAGTACTCCAGGCTTTCTGAAGGTCTTTCCAAGTTGGTGTTGTTGTTTTTGTTTTTTTGCAGTCCTTGTACTTGACCATTTTGTTTTCAGGATTTTTTGCGTGATTGATTGTTTGTTTGTTAAGCCACTTTACACTCATCTGCGATTCAAGCATAAAACAGACACATATATATTATAAGATAACATACTTTGAGCCACATCCCTAAGAAAAGAAAAGAAATCAGGCAAAGACCTCAGCCCCTTAGATGTAGCTGCACCTTCAGTTTCAGTTCAATTGTTCATTGATGCCTAATCAGAAATGGTCTGAGTGGAAGGGTGGCGGTCAAGTGTACACTCTACAGGACTAAGTCCTGCCCCCACACCATTTATACATTACATATACATATGTACATATTAATTAAACTTATGTTTACATGCTTTTTATCAGTATTTATTATAATTAACTTTGTTTTTATCAATATTCATTTATACTTTTAATCCCGTTTTTAACACTGGGTTACACAAGACACTGTTCTTAAGGAGGGAAACAGGGAAAAAAAGGCTGAGGTAATTTACAGAAGAAGTGGACTGAAAATCGGTGGCCACATGTCTTATTTTTACACCGCTGAGGCTCTTTCATTGCACTCAGTGATGTTAGGGATCTTATCAAAACTGCAATCTCATTTTTTTGGTCACTACCCAGAACTTGTGTCTATAGGCGAGGGTAAGGGTATAGAGTCACTGGTAAATCATCAGATTTGTTTTCCATTGTCAGGTTTTTCTTCACCACAACACCCCACTGTAGAGTCTGATGTGATGCAGATTCTGTTCATCCCCCGTTTTCCGTCCTCATTCACTCGTAAACAAGATCCTGATATACTTAAACTTCACCAGCAACTTGTCCCTTACGCGGACAAGCAACCATTCACCATGGCTTCAGAACTGGAGGTACTAACCCTAACCCTTCTTCACCACCTGATAAAGCCAACAGAAATAAATCATCCACAAAAAAGCAGAGATGAGAGTCCTCTAAAGTGGCAGCCTTTCACCACTTGAGTTCACCTAGAAATCCTGTCCATACAAGTCATGAATAAAATCAAAGAAAGGCAATCCTGGCAAAGTCCATCACTCACTGGAATGAGTCAAACTTCTTGCCATAAGTGCAAACCAAACACTTACTGGCTATAAAGAGATTGAATGGATTCATAGCAATGGACCAGATAACCAGCATCCACCATAGGAGCCCATCCTCCACTCAGCCGTCTTAATTGTCTTAAAAATAGGAACCACTCCAAATCACCATGACACATTCACCAAGACATCCCCCCCAACAGTTAGAGCTTCAAGTATCTCAGGGGGGATCTGATCCAACCCAGGGGGGCTGCTACCAAGGAGCTGTTTAACTGCCCTATTGACCTCATCCCCAGTGATGGGGGAGTCATCCCAATTTGTCTCCAGATTCTGCTGCTGATATAGAAGGTGGGTCTGCCTGAAGACTTCTTAAAGAAATTACGAGAAAGCTTGCCTCAGGGAGTTTAAGTTATGCTGAAGAATAAAGGTGGTCATACCAAATATTAATTTTTAAGCTGGTTACAATTGTCAAAACTCTGTTTTTGCCTTACATACTATAATTCCATGTATGTGTGTACATGTTTCACAGCAAAATGTAAAGAAATGAGGGGTGAGGCTATTGGACACTACTGCATTATTTTAGAAAAGAAGTGTATGTAAATCACTGCAAGGAGTGTATACAGTTGATACAGACAAACTAAAAGGGTTTGACCTGCTTCACCATTGTCTTGATGTCAAATAGTCTCTTGCACCTAACTGTTCACCTGATTCCAAACGCCAACTTCAGCTAGCCTTTCTCAGCTATTGGGAAATAGTCCTCATCAAACTTTCCCAGTGTCCGCATTGATGTGATATCAGCCAAGTGCATCAGAGTGAGTACAGTTGTCGATCCCTGTTTAGAAATAACTACACGAGAAACTGTGTGCAGTGATCCCTTAAACTTCCCTGTAGACATGTCTTTGATTTTTAAGAACACGCTTCTATAACTGGTTTCCTGTATCATTAATTAAGGCTTAAAAGAAAAGCTACAAAAACGATGAATGGCCACTATTATAAAAAACAAAACAAAAGGAAAAATGAAGCGTCATTTTGTAGCCCCAGTATATTTAACTTTCACTACGTTTACATTTTGTCACTGTGCTGGTATTTGAAACTAGAACCATCCTATTCTGTAATATGAATGTTAAAAAATGTACCGCTCGACTCCTACCAAGCTAGATTGCTAATGCGGAAGTAAAATCTCGAAGGAGCTGCTCCACAGCCCCGTCTTGCCTTCCCTGAGGTAGAAAGCCCTAGTTTGAGTGTTCACTTACATCATCAAAGGGCCCTTCTGTCTCATGTAATATTAACATGTGCTAAATCAGTGGCAAACAGCAGCAGCAATGTTTACACAGCATTAGCACAGGCTTGCAAAGTCTCATAGACAGGGTCTCTCTTTGTGTTCAAAGATTAGGAGGCTCTGACACCCACATGAAGTGACAGGATTATTGTATATATGGGTTCAGTGTTTTACAAGGTGGTTAATTTAGACTCATTGCATTTGTCCCCTACAGGAGCCTTTTTGAGCAGGGGGGGGGGACATTCCTGTGTAAACTGTCTGACATTTTGACACTGGCTCAAATCTAATAATCAGAAAGCATTTCGAGGTGAAGTAGGCTGTCACCGTGAATTCAGATTTGCTGGAAATTAGGTCCATTAATCACATAGTGTTTCATTTAGCCCTTTCCTATATACAGCTCTGAAGTGTGCCTAGGTGAGAGAATAGGAGAGACCGGTGCCTTCAGTTGGAAATACTGAGAGAAAGAGAGAAAATGCTTGGTAGTGCAGAAGAAAAGCCATCAATTCTCATTATGAACAATAGATCATCGCTCCTAATTAGTACTACAGCTTTTTACCATAGTACAAATGCCAAATAACGCAAGCTAGCGATTGCCGGCACCTCCCATTACTGATTAATGAGATACACGAATAATACCTATAAGGGGCTCGAGTTTTTGCCCCAGATAGTTTATTAAAGATAAGATGTGATATACTGCGGGTCAGGTCCTATTGGAAAATATATGCTGAAATATATCCATTCACAGAACCGTTAAACTCTGCTTAGTCTGAAGCACGTCTTGTTGTTTAAAGCAAAGGCTGTAACTTTTCTTTGGATTAACAACTCGATCTGAAGATTTCTGAAGGTTTCAAGTTACACTCACTGGCATTTGTTCAGTAATCATGAAACAATAGAATAGATGGGGTGACTGGGATTTGTCCCTTGTCAAATTTAGAGTGATGGGTGTGGAGAGGAGAGGAATTTTGGCACCAACAAGAGAGTATTGGTCGAGCAAGGGCCACTATAGATAATTGGGATCTTCCTTTTTAGATGATTAAGATGGTGTTACAAATCTAAAAAAAAGAAAAGAAAAGGAGACAGGGAGGGGCTTCATTAAGGTAACAAACTTTTATACTTGTCCTTACTTATTCAAAGTACAAGAAGTTAATTTAAAAGCTAGTCTTTTAAAGGCTACTTGTGTAACACATATGCTGTAGTATATAGTACATAAGTGCTGATGCCGTACAGTTTTGATTCATTGACTGTATAGCACACATCTTCTCATCTGTCACATTTGTCCCAGTTTTGCAGATAACATCCCAACTGGGTCCAAAGACACGGTGCCTTCTGTCTTTTCTACATGGCTATTCATATGCCAGTTTTTTGACCATGTTCACTCTTTAATATTTCTGCTTATGGAAAGCATGCCGACATAGCCACATATTTGCTTCTGCAGTTCTCGGAATGAAATAAGTAAAGCAGGACTCTAAATCCAGCCAGGCACAAACAGGACATATACCTAATTTCATTTCCTTTCTCTTCTAACCCAGTGTAGTCTTATCTCTCTCCTCAGCACTTTTTGTGCTTTGTTTGTTTATTTCTTCGTCTCCATTTCCTAGTTTCTTTTAAGACTATAAGCGAGATAAGTTGCAGTTTGTTTAGAAAAGGTCGCAGATGGAGAGAGTATCCTGGAAAGGTGAAAACACTGAGCAGTGCAACTCGAGTCTAAATGGACTCATAATGCAAGTAGAACATTTTCTTGTGCATATTCATTAGGCAGGTACTGCTCATCACACTATCTTTGATCCGTTTCAATAGAGTATGCAAATGCAAACACAGAAGCACACAAGGCATTTCTAGACCTCCTGCTGCCCTCTCATATCATCAGACAACATCATCCAGAGTTATCCACAGCTGCTCTTCTCCAGAATTTACATTACAAACACAGTTCACTAGACTGTCTATTTTAAGTTTTACTAAAGATTCGTCATGTGTTTGAATACAATACTACTATTTAACAATGTAGCTCCAGTGGTATTTGAATTTGAAATGAGGAGTAACATGGAAACACAATAGCACAGGTGTGCATACATGAGAGTGTCATACAGCTGTTTTTCACAGATGGCTATGGGTGGGTGTACAAAGACATCTCAACTTCTTACACAAACCCTGGTGAAAACGTGCACATATGTGTGTCGCGCACACAACTGCATACACATCAGCTAAGTTTTTCACCATTTTAATTTGACAGTGACCTGAAAAGCATGCCAGTAAAAACACAATATCTTCACAAAGTCAAAGCAAACATGTCCTCTGTACGAAAAAAAAA
>NW_005187628.1:648364-653431 GCF_000239375.1 Pundamilia nyererei | reverse complement strand
AACACCTGGGGAAACAGCTGGCACACATGAACATAATGACGTCACCGTGGGAGAGTAAAACTGAACACGATGAACACAGAAACTCCAGACCTCTTCACAATAAAACAGGAAACATAAAGAGACATAGACATGACAACCCGAACTTGACAACGTAAGACACAGACATGAAACGCATGAAGAGCAGGGGAGATTTAACATAGTTGGAAACACGAGGGGGAAATAATAAGAACTAGAAACACCTAGGCATGATAACAAATGAACTTAGGAAACCTGACGGGCTTACATAAACTAAAACTCAAAACGCTGGGTCAACAGACCCAGGATCATGACAATAGACCACAGACTCAGAGCTATGCTAGGCAGACTGCAGCTGCTACGGTCTTGGAGGAGCAGAGCGCAGCGGATAACGGGCAAGAGGAAGCGCTGTGAGCGGAGGCAGAAGAGGAGAAGCTAAAGGCTAATGCTAGGAGACCGCTAATTCCGTCCCTGTTCCGTCCCTGTTCCTGGCGAATGTCCGCTCTCTAGACAACAAGCTGGACCTTCTGTGAATGAGAATGAGTGTTTCGGAGGAGATGAGGAACTGTTCCATACTCTTTCTCACAGAAACATGGCTAAAAGACAACATGCCGAACTCAGCCTTCCAGATCTACGGCTGGCAGCTCTTCCGGGCTGACCGCAATATGCTATCGGGGAAAGATCGTGGAGGCGGCGTATGCGTCTACATAAAGAAAGGTTGGTGCACGAACTGTGTGGTGATAAACAGCCTGTTCCGAGGATGTGGAACTCATGACTGTGAAATATCGCCCATTCTATTCACCTCCTCAGGTTTTGGTCATGTTTGTTATAGCAACCTACATAGCACCGCACGCTAACAATGCACTGAACGAGCTACACAACAACATCAGCTCACTTCAGAACAAGCACCCGAAAGCTTTTTACGTAGTGGCTGGGGATTTTAACCATGTAAACATGACAGACATCTTGCCAAGGTTTTACCAGCATGTCACCATACCGACACGGGGAGATAACACACTGGACCATGTTTACACCAATATGCGAGCTGCATACAGAGCAGTACCCCGCCCCCACCTCGGCCTTTCCGACCACATCTGCATTATGCTGGTCCCTGCCTACCATCCCCCACTACGACGCTCCAAACCCACACAGAAAACCATCACTGTGTGGCCCAATGACGGAGACTCTGTACTACAGGACTGCTTTGAATGCACAGACAGGCAGGTCTTCAGGAATGCTGCGGTGTATAAGGACAAGCTGGATTTGGAGGAGTATACATCTGCTGTCCTCGGCTACATTAGTAAGTGTGCGGAGGATGTTACCACCACCAAATCCGTGATGTGCTATCCAAACCAGAAACCTTGGCTGAATGCAGGAGTCCGTGCCCTCCTGAAAGCCAGAGACGCCGCCTTCAGGTCTGGTGATGCACAGAGACTCAGGAGGGCTAGGAGAGAACTGACTGCAGGTGTAAAAAGAGCCAAAGCCACATACGCACGGAAGATTTCTTCCCAGGACCCACGCAGTATGTGGAGGGGTATCAAGTGCATCACTGACTACAAAACCAGGGATGCACAATGCCCCAGGGACCCTTCTCTTACTTGTCATTTCTGTTTGTTAAAAAAACAAAAAACAAAACAACAACAAAAAAACGACTATTTATTATAATTTTAAGAAACAATTTTGGTTTCTTCATTATTTTGTTTCTTTTCACTCTGGATCGTGTGTACTCAATTTCGTTCCACCTCATATTAACATGCGATGCGAATGACAAATAAAGCTCCTTGAATCCTTGAATATATAGATATATTTATATATATATAGACATATAGATATATATACATGTATATATTTATATATATATATGCATGCCATGTGACATCAATTCACTGATCCACACCATTAGGATCTACAGCAATGAAATGTCATTTGGACTGGGCAAGTGCAGTCAGATGGTAACGACGGGGAAAGTAGTCAGAAATGAAGTGTTAATGTAATGTAACGCCTTCTGGAAATACCAGAAGGCGTTACATTAAAGACATTGACGATAGCTACAAGTACCTGAGGGGATTCCAAAGGCAAATGGGCACCACGAAGAGGCTGATGCTGCTAGGAAAGCTGCAACCACTAAGTACCTGCAGAGAGTAACACAAGTCCTGAGGAGTCAGCTGAATGGTAAGAACAAGATCTTGGCTGTCAACACATAACCCATGCCCATGATCAGGCACCCTTCTGGGATAATAAGCTGGTCAAAGGATGAGATGGAAGCTACTGACATCAAGACCAGGAACCTCCTGACCATGCATGGAGGGTTTCACTCCTAGTCCACCACCCTGCGACTGTATGCTAAACAAAAGGAGGGAGGGCAAGGACTACTGATTGCCAGAGCCATTGTCCAGGATGACACAACAAACAAAAAACATCCACGAGTACATCAGGAAGATGGCCACTACTGACCATGTGCTTAGTGAATACCTCAGGCAGCAGAAACCCGAGGAAGCCCAAGATCCATAGAGGCTGGGGTCCATCACACCAGGCAAGACCCCAGGTGCAGGCTGTGTAAAGATGCCCCTGAGACAATCCAGCACATAACAGCAGGGTGCAGATGCTAACAGGCAGGGCATACATAGAACGCCATAACCAAGTGACCAGCATACTATCTATATACTACTACTAGTGACTAGCATACAAGCATCTGTGCAGAGGTCAAAATGGCAGATTCCCCCAAGGGTGGTGGAGAATGACCTAGCTAAGATCCTGTGGGACTTCCAGATACAGACGGACAAAATGGTGGTGGGCAAGCAGAGGAAGACAGCCGTAGTGATAGATGTAGCGATACCGAATGACAGCAATATCAGGAAGAAGGAACACAAGTACCAATACCTCAGAGAAAATTTGGAGGCTGAAGGTAACAGTGGTCCCGGTGGTAATTGGAGCGCTAGATGCAGAGACTCCCAAGCTAGGCAAGTGGCTCCAGCAGATCCCAGGAAAAAATCGGAGACCTCTGTCCAGAAGAGCACAGTCCTAGGAACAGCTAAGATACTGTGTAGGACCCTGAAGCTCCCAGGCCTCTGGTACAGGACCCGAGCTTGAAGGATAGACCACCCACAGGGGCGAGAGGGGATTTTTTTATAAGAATTTTCAGTTCTTCATTGCAATGTAAGATTTTTAGTAATGCCAAAAAAAGGTTTCAGACCAGATATATCTCTATCAAACATTGCATGTGTTCTACCAATCTAGCTTTGTTAAACTCTTGACACAGTGCCCTCTAGCATTTTAATTGGATACAAGTGACATGAATGTATATTACAATTTATAGCCCCAGCACACAATCTACTCATCATTTCCGAAAATTGCTGACATGTACTAAGTAAACAATTGCAAGAAAACTGTGACAGATTGTAATGGTTTTTGCAGCACATAATTACTGTACCTGCAGTAACAGGCAAATGACACAGCAATGTAAAAACTTTTAATCCTTGCCTGCCTGCCTTTCAGAATGGCAAATTATGTTTCATTTTTCTCTTTGTTCAGTCAGTAATGAAATACTGTATTAGCTCCCTGCTTTCTCTATCACCATGGCAACAAACATTCTTCTTGGTAATAAAGCAGAAGAACACTCAATCATGCCTGAGTCACTGAGGTGAGAACATTTTTACCCCCAAACAACATGGAAATAGGAGCCGCGCTCTTATGGCTAAAGCACTTAACGTGAGATTTCACTGTATAATCAGCTTTATACTTGAAACACGGCTTCATCGATTGACTTTGAGTCAAAATATTTGATTGAATGCCATTTAACTGGGGGATGGCTTTAGATAAATACAGAGAGGGTTTCCTTTCTTTGTGTATCTAACGTGGAACCTTTAAAGACCTGTGCGTTCATGAATAAACAGTTGCAGTCTTTTAATTAAAAAATTTAAATCAGATTATTTTATTTATTCTCATCATAAACAAAATCTAGTGTTATGTCAGCTTTTCAGCCATTCTTTTTTCAAGAACGCTGGTTTTGACCATTTTTTCTAGCTATTTCTTTCAGATAATTATAATTTCCATTATATGTTAATGCCTCATAATGTGAGCCAATACCAAGTGAGCAACACGGGGTTTGCTCTGTTCCATTAACTCTTAATGTGAGTTAGAATGTTTGGCATTTACCTTTACTAGAGTGTCACACATGTAGTTAAGAAGCCTTGTCTGCTCTTGTTGTGTGGGAGGCCTATTTTTCTACACTGACCCTGTGCTATTCTGGGCCAACAGCTCTGCTATTTGACAGCCAACTTCTGGTTGCTATTTCCCCAGAGGTTTGGCTGAAGCGGACATCTCTCCTATGAGACGCTAGACTAACATAGACACAGTCTGTGCTCCTTGAGGACATCAGCAAGCAAAACATACACCACAGAGCGCTGACGTTCCCAGAGGTGTCAGATGGAAGGGGATGTTTCTACTACCTTCTACACAGAACTGAACTAAAAGTGCATCAACGTATTCTAAAGCATAAATTACAGTTGAGGCACTGCTACAGCTATGCTGTAGGTGCAGTGTGACTAGCTAGTGACTCGTCGCTCTGTGTAGACTGCACCCGTTGACTGTTCACTGCGGCACATTAGATCGCAGTTTTGCGCATTCATGCTGTCAGAAAAGTTGTAATTATGTAAATACTCTCAAATACACTGCATGAATTTACTGAGTTGTTACAGTAGCAACAAAGAAGTGGTTTGAATCGGAATCATTGTCATTGCAATATGACAAAAAGCTGTTTTGTTTAGCGTCACTGAGAAAAGACAAGATTTTGACCCATTAAATGCTGTCGAGCAGTGCAAGCCGACTAATGACAGTGCTCGTGACATCTGGGTAGCCTGCATGGCTTCATGACTGACGAGGTGAACAATGGCCCTGCAGACTCCAGAAATCCTGTCAGTTTTTGGGAGCTATTTATTTATCTTTTCATTCATCCATCCTTAAATCCATTACAGAATTATTAGTTGATAGGAATATTTTCTACTTCTCATGAGGCCATATATAATTCCACTACATTGATAATTATAGATGTGA
>NW_005187628.1:646640-648344 GCF_000239375.1 Pundamilia nyererei | reverse complement strand
CTTAAATCCATTACAGAATTATTAGTTGATAGGAATATTTTCTACTTCTCATGAGGCCATATATAATTCCACTACATTGATAATTATAGATGTGATTTAGGGAAATAAATAACCGGACTTCTCTTAACTTTGTTTTGACAGTTTTCCAGTTTCTACAGTTCATCAAACCCTTTATCAGTGCTGCTATGTGACATCCCTTGGTAACCATGGACACCAGTGCAATATAATCTGGCCATTGTTTGTCTCTACTCTGTCTCTCTTTATTTTCTTTCTCCTCCTCCTTTGCTGTCATTGCCCCCGTTGCATTCATGCATAGATGGCATGCTAAGTGAAAGAGGAGCCAATGGGGATGAGCAATGCCTGCTAAGCTGGTCTTAGTCACGGGGCATTGTCATTAGATTAATGGAGCAGAAGGAGCCATCCCTTCTCTCTCCAGAGGGGAGTTTTACTTTTGGTGGGGTAGGGTGAGGAGAAAGTGAAGGGGAGGATGTGCCTCAAACAGAGGATGATGATGGCAGTTAGCACTGTCCCCCTTCTGCTCATGCCTCCTGCTGATCTCATATATCTACAGTGATGTTTTTGGTATGGTTTCTTGTGATCCTAATGGGCTTCTAGTATTCTCAGAGTGGGCTTCAGCGGACATTAAAAGAAATATACATTTTTAATCTATGTTTTACTTTCTCTGAAAGTGCTTAGAAATTTTAGAAAAAAACAAAAGTAAGATAAATATTTCGTTCTAGCAGAACATCCCTTCACTTTGTTTAATTATACTTTACATTTTATATTAATATGTTTAAAATAAACAGACAAAACAAAGTGACAAATCCATTTTACTGTAATTACATCATGTCTTTTGTACAGTCATTAACACCTAATTACACATTAAGCTGTCTGAAATTACTGTTGTCTTTAATGAGGCTCTGCCCAAATTCTCTAAAAGAGCAACTTTACAGCTTTGCCCGTAGCATGTAAATTTATATCAACACACTTCATGCATTGTGGAATTAGGATTTTGTTCTATTGAATTAATTCTGGCAAGAGGAAAAGCAATAAAGTGGAAACCTGAGGAGACTAAAGTTGCACAACAGTGTTAGCTGAGAGGAGAAAGAAGAAAACTGTTACTATGGCAAATAATTCAGAACTTCTTTGCTTTACCATTTTCAGCCAATTACCTGGAGACGAGTGTGTCATCTAGGTGGCAAAGGTTTTCAGCTATAAATTTACTTGTATCCAGGATGAATAATTGAGCAGATGCTACATCTGAAGATCTTAAATTTGAGTTGTTGCTATGGCTTCTTTTTTCTTCTACCTCGAGTTGTAGATGCACATCTAAAACTTACTGGACTATTTACTTGTTTTCCTAAAATCATTCAACCATAGTTATGTGGGATGATCCTATGTCTGATTGTTTAATGATAGAAAACCAGGACAGGATATTGCTCATAATTTCTTAAGTGACTGCATTTGAAATGTGAGCAATTTGACAGCAATTTGTAGGCTGTAGGGTTACGGACTAGCATCGTCAATTATAGTTTAGCATGAATGAATATGTTGCTATAACTGAAATGACTGTTTACATGTTTTCTTATCCTTTACACTGTAAAACAGGGAGTAAGGTTATTCTGTGGCAAGCATGTGAGGGTTTGGACAGCACTGAGTCATCATCTTACCGTCATCATTCATAGCGCTCAGTTGCATTTTTGG
>NW_005187628.1:644778-646620 GCF_000239375.1 Pundamilia nyererei | reverse complement strand
ATGTGAGGGTTTGGACAGCACTGAGTCATCATCTTACCGTCATCATTCATAGCGCTCAGTTGCATTTTTGGCATTTAAATAAATCAAGATACTGCAATTTTCTTCATAATATTTTAAAATGTTAATACTTTTCTAAGTATTTGAAAATACCATACAAAGCTGAAGTTAAGACACACTCGCTATTTGGGTTAGTTTTTGTTGTTGAATTTTGCCTTTATTCCCCCTTGCAGTCAGCGAGAAAACTGAACAAATTCCAGTTTTTTTTGTTCTTTTATTGGAATGATGATTGTTTATCAAAAGTTCCTTAGTCCCCCTTAGTTAGACTCTTGCATGTTCATCTTGTCTCTGTGGGGTGCTGTAGACGTCATTCTAAATATTGTAGTGATTGGACTGGCAGACGAAGAACTCTAAAGAGAGCTGTGGTGTTAAAATTGAAACAAGCTGCATCCCACTGAGACCAACAGCAATTAAGGCGCATTCAAAGATAATGCTGCTTAATGCTATTCTTGTCTCTTCGTTTTCTCACAAAGGAAATAAGAAGCAAAAATTGATGGAAATTAATTATTCATCTTATCAGGGGTAAACAGCGTTTCTATCTGTCTGTCTATCTGTCGCTTCTTTAATATGGTGTCAATATATTGAATTGACCAGTAGTGCTGCCTGATCATAAGGCACCAATTTCTGAAAGGTAGTTGATGACAGCAGCATGCTATAATGAGTTCTTTATATGAAATAGCATTTTCAAGGTTGAAAGAATAGTGGGCGAGCAATATTTAGTGTGCTAATGTCTAGACGCTACTCTGCAAGGAGCAATAGGTGCAGCGGTGTTCAAGTCCCACAGCTTAATTAAACCAATCCTAAACGAATTGGACTTACAATTTATAGTTTGCCATTGCTATGTAAGAAAAGTACCTGTAACACATTTGGTTGCAGGGTTCACATTAATTGGCAATCCAGGGCAAAAGTTATGCTTGCTCCTTAATTAAGTAATTAGCTAAAGTCATTGCATCAGTGGGTTGTGCTGATTGCATATTTGACTTTGTCTGGCCACTGGTCCTCAGACCTGAGATTCATTTATTATTTTGGTGAACATCCTCTCTTCGAATATTTGCTGATATCACAGTTTAAAATTTAAAACCGCTAAGACATTAAACGTAAATCAAACATAGATATGCAGTTCCTCTAACACTCCTCTTTCCAAAAACTTCTTTTCATTAGGGAATAAAATGAAAAATGAATGTTGACATTGTGATATTTTTTCCCCCCCGAAAATGTGACCAGAATATTTAAGGGCCAGGAAATTACCCGAAGACAAAATGGCTTCTAGAAAAAGAAAACTCCCAGAGGTTGTTTTTTATCAGTTTCTGATTTACCCTCTGTCGTCATGACAGGTCTTTATCACTGCTAAAAAAAAAAATACAGTGTACTGTGAAATAGAAACTATTTATAAAACTATTCAAATACCATCAGCCTCAGTGCACACTGCATTCTACACTATGTGTTATTTATTAAAACCCTGAAAGGTTAAGGAAGACTAATGGCCATCTTTATGTAGACTATTTAATTGTGCTCTTAATTCCCTTTACAGCCGGTGCCATCATGGCCTTTCACGTCTTCACACTTCTTTGTTCTCACCTGAGAGAAAATTACACAAGCATAAATTTAAAAGCACAGGAATAAGTGTGACATTTCCACTGGCACATTTAGACTGCCTAACACACCACATACTGTAGCTCAAATCAAGTCTGTCTGATGCATCTCTTTTTTTCTCCCCGTCTGTCTGTGTGTGTGTGTGTATATATATATATATGTATATATATATATCTATATATCTATATATAT
>NW_005187628.1:599001-644476 GCF_000239375.1 Pundamilia nyererei | reverse complement strand
GCATGATATAGAATGAGTAATTATTGTCACCAAGTCATGTCCTCACTGCTCATGTTTTTTGTATTTCATCTCTCTTTGCCCATCCCCCAGTTTAAAGGTTGAGGCATTAAGGACTGACAACCGCTGACCTTTCCCTCTGCGTGCATCTATTATCCAACAGGACTAATCATGTTTTTCTTGTGCCTTAGATAGATGTGAGAAGGCAGAGGGGTGTGATATGGAGAAATGTCAAGGTCTTGCTGTCTGAGATTGGAATATGTTGTTATAGATCCATTGGATCAACTGATAATCTAGTTCTGTATGAAATAGGATGCTATTCTCTGATCTATTAAAGGCCTTTGACCAAGGTTATGTAGATTACACACAAACTTCTCAAATATCACAAACATGGGCTTTAACTAAAGTTTCAGGTAATAAAAATGACAACATCTATGATGTTTAATCTAGTAACCAAATCTGATCCTGATACTGAAACCGATGACTCATGACACTGATGTTTTGGGCAAGAAAACCATTTACAGACTGCAGCTACTGTAGTCAGCAGGCATGCTACGTCAATGTCTAGAGAATGAGCCTGAATTTGGAGATGTCACTCACTTGCAGGTTGTGGAAAGAGCAGCAGTTACTGTCTACATCAAGGAATTTTGTCATAGCTGTGTCACAGAAACTATCAAGCAATACAATCTCACGTTGATTTGGTAGTTAGACATCTGTGAGTACAGTATACGTACCTTTGTTTCTTTCTAATTTTGGCTAAATGTTACAATGCAGCTGTTACACCTGATTTAGACAGCGACCAGTGTTGTGCTACGAGTAAGTTTACTGTTCTTTACAGTGAAGTGGGTTAAACATTTCAATTCCCCTGAAACAGTTTTAAATGGCTTCTGTTGCAGAGGGACTGTGGAATGTACAGACAGATTAAAACAACCCAGAGGTCCATTTTCATAATTATGTTTTTGGTGCCAAACCCAACTGCTTGGCCAGCACTCCCAGAAAGGGAGGGTGGGAGAGAGAGGGAAAGCAAAGAGAAATCAATAGTTCAGTTGAAACAGCCCTGGCTGTGTATTTTTTGGGCGGGAGGGGAGACGGATGGAGAGGACCTGTGTGAGAGAGGCAGTCTGACCCCTGTGGCTACAGTATCAGCTGGAGCAAAAGGCAGAAGATTTTGTAAGATGAACAAACTACTGTACTACCTGGGAGACACAAGCTTTTTGACTATATAGGTGGCACCGACCACCCAAAAACCCATCACTGGATGCTCAAAGCAAAATCGAGAGCTATCGGTCTACCCAGCCTTTACTCCCCCTGACTTAAGCACAGGAAATCAGCAAGACACCTTTGCCAGCAAGAAGTGTGAGTAGTTGCCCCCTGCCGAGGGCAAAGTGAGCCAGCCATTTGTTCTCCTCTCCCTTCCTTCTTTAATGCTGTGTCACTCACAGTAATGTGAACAAGATAATCCAATATCCAGGACTGAAGCTATACAGTAAGGCACTCATCTACAGCATGTGCAGACACATGATTTGATTTGTTTATATTGCTTTCAATTACCTCTCTGTGTCCCTTGTTGAGCTCAATAAAATTTTATATTGTGGATATTTATCTCTGGGTGCCCATTCTCTCGTCTTATGGCCTTCTTCATTTAGGCATTACAATTTCCATGTAAATAAATCATGTTTTGAAGCCTCTGTATTTGGTCACTGAGGAAGCCAGTCGTCCTTGGCATTTTATAAAGGATCAAACAAGCAGCGTACAGAGTGCTTCAAACAGACTGTTAGCATCTTCTTTTGTGTTGCATCAGATGCCTGTTTTCTGTTTTCCACTAGTCTGAGTGTGTACACACATAGCCATGTGCGTGTGTCTGTGCTTACTGTGTTGTCATCCACCCCTGCTGTTGTCTCATGTCAGTTCTAACCTCACCCTGCTAGCAGTGCTGGTTCACATCCCCAGGAGCCTGCAGCAAATTATCATATTTATCGAGAAGCGAGCCATAGCATTAGCAGGAATACACAAGCCCCGGCTGTGGCTCCGGAGAAACGACCACTGTAAATCACACTGTCAGCCTTTCATGCAAGCTCAGTCACGGTTGTCAAGGAGACTGTGATGTGATTCTGAAGGCTACTCTGTTTCCTGGAGGATTCAAGGATATAGATTATAACTAACATTTGATTTTGCTTCTTCATAAGTTCAGGTCAAAATCAGGCACTTGGGAGTTGCATATTGGGGCATTTTCATACTCAACTTCTAACGTTAAGTCAACAAAAACTTTGATTTATGTTAAACACAGACTTCTGAGAGTTCTAAAAACATTTCAGATTCACAGAAATGCTTAAAAAATCCATGATAAATAGGATTTCTAACATTTAGCCACATTTTATAAAAGATAAAAATATAAATACGGTTTGGAAGTCTGACTATATGAAAGTCGCAGTGAGAGCTGGTATTGCTTCAGTGTGGCTGGGAGCTTATTCACAAAGAAGACTGAATGATTATTCAACACAAATGTCATCTGGTTTTAGACGTTATATATATATATATATATATATATTTTATCGTTAGATCTAAGACTTTTAGATGGCACACCATACAAATCCACTTAAAAAAAAAAAAGATTAAGAGATACATTAACATTTATTTGTTCCGTTTACTCCACAGAGACTAACAAAGCCTTTGAGATTTAGAGCTGAAACGTGAAAGACACACTGGGAGAACATATGAGCTTTTCATAAAATTGTTAAAAGCCATACTTTATTGGATGGTTTTATTTTTGCCTTATTTTCGGGAAGTATTGAGGTTTTTGAACCTTCCTATTAAAGAATTTTGTTTCAGCAAACTTGTGGTTTCTTAGCATTGTAAAGAACAGGCCTGAGGTAAGATTAAAGAGAATTTTTAAATGTTTGTTTTTCTTATAAAACCCTTATGAGCACTTGATCTATACACACTGCAGGCGGTGTTGACCATGAAATGGGAATACCAAAACATTAATGCAAGGTCTTTTACTCCAAATGCTCGTCTCGATAAATGCAAACAGAGGACGGAAACTGAACACTGCAGGACTCAATTAAAATTAGTGCTGTCAAAAGACGAGCTTAATCACTTAACACACCGCGGAGCCGCATTAAACACATTACAGGGTAATTAATGTGGAAGCCTTTTTTTCAGTCAAAGAAAGTCATAGTATATTAGTATAATCAGTGTACTACAAGCCTCGTGACTTCCGCTGTAGCCCCAGTGTACGTCTCCGCTTCAGTCTGACTCGCATACACGTGTTCATGTTGTAAAGGTTGGCTCAAAGGAGATGTGTACAATTGCTAGAGCTGACCTAGTAGCAGGTTTGTTAAGGATTCATTGACCGCACAGAACAAGGTCACTGAACTTCTATGTTCCTATCAAGGCGTCATTTTGGATGCCTTAACCTTGGTTAGTTACAGTTTAGGAGCACAGAACATGAGCCAACTAGGGGCAGTTCTTGCAGCAATACATAGAAATTAGACCTTTTTTTTTTACAGAAATTAATTTTATTTTAATATAAAATGTATCTAGTTTTTTACTTTTTATATCGATCATTTGATTGTAATGTTTGCGTTACAGAAAGGCATCTTTATATTTCTTTATATTGTTTTCATGTGATTTATCAGCATTGTAATCTTGCATGCTCAGTATAAATCTCCCATCCTTAAGCTTAGGGTCATTCCCGATGGCTCTCGAGTGAGTGAAGCCTACAGTTAAGGAGAACTTCTATGACAAAAAATTTAACAAGAGATACTCATGCGCTCATGTGCTGTCGTGTGTGTCTGCATCTTTGCCAGCTGGCTACATTGGTATGTTGAATAAAGGTTGCGTAGAGAGACTGTGGAGCAGACTGTATCCCAGTCAGCCACATATTAGTGGAACCGTCCTGGTAAACACTGACTTAGACTCATTTCCATTCTGAGTTAGGAAGTGTATAGAGAACTCCTAAGTGCATTAGAGTCACTCGCAATTTAGGTCCACTTTTTCTTTCAGTCGAGGGTGAATGGGGAGTTGGGGAAATAAGGTAACAGAGGTAGAAATTTTACAGCGGCCTGTAATCAAAGTCCTGCAAAGATGATGCTGCATTCTCTTCATACAGACTAGCAAATGTCATTGCCAGTCTTTTGCTGTTTTTTTTTTTTAAATATACGTTTTAAATATTAAGTATGTATTGTTATTTTTTTTGCTTCCTTATTAGGAACTAATTACTTTTGCAGGAGATGTCCGCCAATTGAGAAACAGCTCCATTGGAACGAGATCCAAGCATTAAACAGACATCAAAGTCATTATGATGCTGAACTTGCTGGAAAAAAAAATCTATTCCTTTTGTTCTTGTTATTTCACACTTTTCTTGTTTAATATTCCACAAGTTCTGGCTTTCGTTTTGATGTTGCTGCGAGCCCGGTGGGCATTCTTCCGGAGGCAATATGCACTTCACTCTTTAATAGGGATTGATTTTCAGAGGCGTGGTTTGTAGTCATTCACAGCAGGTCGTAAACTCCTGCTGCTTTATGTCCCCCGTAGACTTGAACCTCACGCAACCTTGACAGCTTGTGTTATCTAGGGTCATGCACCTTAACCCGTTTATGTCACCTCTGGTCCATACACAGTATGTAAAATCTTTACTATTGGGAGTTGGCAGCTCCTGACTATAGCAAATAGAATTGCTCCTGTGAGAGCTGGCCTGTAATTGTTTCACACTGCAGTTTGTATTCCCCTGTTGCATGTTCTATTCCATCTATGTTGACAGACTGATTTATTTACTGTGTATGAGTGTATGTCGGTGTTTATGTGTCTGCATAAGTATCAAAGAGGCAGTAAAAGGCAGTGGTTCTGTGAAAGGGACGTAACAGAACTAATAGACCCCCACTTTAAAAAAAAAATACCATCCCTGCAACTAGTTAACAGCTAGATAGTTGACTGTAACAGAAAAAAAAGTATTTCTTACATCATATACAGTGACTGAAAGACATTTTTCTCTTTTCTAAGCTGCCTTCCTGCTTTGACTCAAGGCAAAGCTGTTTTGCCTTGGCAGCTCAGCTAGTTGTTCTTGAGAGTAGAAGTAACTATAAGTGTTATTTGTGTAGTGTAACTGCTTTGGGGCTCTTTAACTTTTCTCCTTCTATCTACTCTACCAAGAAATTTTAAAGATTTTGTTTTAAAGGGGAATAAAAAAAGGTATTGATTCAAAAGTACATTATATAAAGAGGTACAACAGAGGATATTCATGAGATTACTCAAAGACTGACTGATTATGTGCACTGTATGCAGTCAGTGCGGTAATAAAGAGAGACTGCTGAGATGTTATTTATTGTATTACCCTCATCACTTTGTGGCGATAGATTTGAAGTCCACCGCCACAAGCTCATGTTTAAAAAAAACGTGAAAAAAAATTAACACTATCAGAGCTATTTCCAGTTACTGAGCTCCATTTAGGTGATTTAGATAGCATACATGAGAATGCCCATCTCTCCAAGTGCCATGGAAACCTTCATCAAATTAGAATTGAAGTGATTATCCAGGGCAGGGCAAAAGGACAAAATCGATAGTTCTTTGTTCGAGGCTAAAATGAAGAATGGGCATTCAGCGGGGATCTCTCCCTCTCTATTTCTCCCTTTCTCTCTCCTACACACACACACACACACACACACACACACACACACACACACACACACACACACACACACACACACACAGGCATGTGCACTCCCACACGAGCCTCTTTGAATTGCCTATTCTGTTCCAACATCCTTGACCGTATCAGCATTAGGCTTGCATGGTGTAGTCTCAAACCTTCTGTCTTGATTTTTCCCTCCTTGATAGGGAAAAAAAAATCCTCAAAGAAGAAGTGCTTCCCTAGATAATTGCAATTAGCAGTTTTGGCTGGATTTTGTAGCTTTGGCCCTGACCTGGCTCTCTGTGTTAGGTAAGAGGGAGTGGGAGTGGGCTTGTTAGGCATGTTTCCAGCCTCTAGAAAGCCCTCTGCCCCTTTGCCACACACAGGGCCAACGCTGCACTCAGAAAGCTGGGTAGAAGAAGAGATAAGAAACTATGTAAGCAAATAAAGACAGAGAGCAGAGTCTTGCTTTCTGCTGGTTAGGTGCTGCATTTATACTATAATTGCAAAAAGCTCTGAATGGGAAAGGTGCTGCACTGTGGTTTTATATCTTGAGAGCTTGTTACTTAGCAGAGACAAAGCAAATGACATGTCAACACTTTGCCAGCAAAAATGTTGCTGTTTCCAGAAAGGCTGTGTAAAATACACTGCCATATCTTAACTTTATAAGTTTAATCCCCATTTGGAATTTGTTGTTCATTTTGAATTTAGAAGAGTGGCAATAAAAGACAAGAAATTGTTAATTGCCACAAAAGGAAACAGACAGGTGGAACATTTCACAACAAATTGTGTTAATTAGTAACATGAGTATGAAAAGAGGATACCAGAGAGGCTGAGTCTTTCAGAAGTGCAGGTGGGGAGAGGTTCACCACTCTGTGGATGAAAGTGTGGGTAAATATTTTAAGTACTTAAGAAAATTCGTTTTCTGATGCAAAATTGTAAAGAATTTAGGAATCATCTGCAAAAATATTATGTCATTAAAAGAGAAAATGCCTGTTTGGAGGAGATAACCAGTGCTGAATAGCTGTGATCTTTGGGCCCGCAGACAGCACTGCATTAAAAACAGACACAATTTTGTAGTGGAAATCACAGCATGGCCTCAAGAACACTTTTGAAAACAATTGTCAGCAAACGCAGCGTTCCCTGCATCCACAAATACCAGTTAGAACTCCATCCAAAGATAAATCAAATATATATGTACGAAATTAAGTAAAACCTTTTCTGCATTGCTGAGTTATTGAGTTTGGCGACTGATCGCAAGAAGTTGCAATGATGAGCTGATCGCCCGAGACTGAGCCTGCAATGCTGTCAACCAATAAAATTCTGGAATTAAGTAATAATGCAAAATAGGTACCAGTGATAATGCTAAACGACATTCTGCAAGTGTCACAGCAGCATGATCAGTTTACGCTACTTCAGTAAAATATAGTTTTAATCAAATATTAAAGTCCTTGCATTCTGTTTTACAAATTCCCATTCCCATGTATTTTTAAGTTAACTGGATAAACAAGTTAAGCACTAAGAAGTACGACTGTACAGCTAAAAATATCCAGTGACAGAGAGGAATAGGTCCATTTACTCCAATTTCATTTTTCATATTAATGTGTTTAATGAGAGAAATTATTTTAATTGCCAACACAATAGCAAGTGTTTATTTTTCAGTCTGGAACTGGGAATAGCTTTAGTCCACTGCAGTAAAATGAAACTCTTAAGGGCGTTTTAACATCAGTTGAAGTATTTTTATAAGCTTGTACATTTCAAAGGTGCTTTGCAAACAGAAAAAGATTTTTCAAAAATATTATAATATTATAAGAAATACAGAAAGGTTATGCAAATTTAGCTAGAGCTGTAACTCAGGTAACTTAATTTGTGATTTGTGTAGCTCTCAAATATGCAAACCGTCTTTCACGTTTATGTGAAGTGAAGGCTCTCACTCACCCCCCCACCCTCTCTGACACACACACACACACACACACACACCGCTTTAAACACATACACACTGATTCGCATAAAGGCCTATAATCCATCAATGTGCTCATTGCTGTCATGAGTAAAGAGACAGAGCTCTAAGCAAGAGTCCTCTAACACAAATTTGATTTACCTCAATTTGCCTCAAACAGTGACGTGTGAGTACTAGAAGTGCTAATGCAGACTGGCACCTTTTACTGCCAACCGGCATGTGTCTGTTTAGCTCAGTTTCAAAGCCTGGGCTCATGCCGAAATGTGATTTGTTTAGAGATGGTGTTGGGTTTTAAACAGTTTAAAGTTATGAAAATTAACAGTGAGAGACAGTGATATTGTGGATGACTTCACATGGGACTAGCACAAACTGTGCCCCTGTTCCTCATAGCCATAAAGACAAAAAATTGCTGTGGTGGTTTCAGATATTTTATAGGAATACCGCACGCAGACACTAAAATATAAAATCTTGAAATGTTGTCAAGCTCTTATAATTAGTTTAAAAACTAGAGAGGCATGGGATTTTCTAATTTAGTTTTTAAAGTGAAGCTTTTTAACAACAAAGTCTTTAAAAGTTAACTTGGATAAGCGACTCTGTGTGTCTCCCATAAAGGATTCGAGCTGAAAGCATGTGATCAAGAAACTGTGCCTTGATATAAAAAAAACATAAATCAACCTAAGGGTGTGTCATACATAAAAACCATCTGGCAACATAATTATATAATAAAACACCTCTCTCCACCACCACCAGGCCCCGTGATTATTTAGGCATGCCAGTCATGCTTTATACCTGAAATCCTAATTGCATATACATATTTGATAAGCTTGGCCATTCGGATCTGAATTAATATTATTATCTACGTTCAGCCAGTGCAGCAGTACTCTACTCTCTCTCAGACCTACCTGATGTGCATGCCCTAAATAGTTATGTTACTGTAATACTTTAGACGTCTGTGCCATTATTTTCCATAAGAAAATGTCCACACACAAAAACATCTGCTTTATGTCACCTGCTGCTCATTTACAAATCTATGTGCACCGCCTGTCTAATGAAAAATGAAAATGAAAGCCCTGTAATCTGATCTGATACCAGCTAATTACTGCAGTTAAAAATAAGACGGGTAATGCTACTCTGTTGTGCCTGCCTTTTGCCACTTTTTGCCTTCAGATGTGTCTTAATTTTTCATGGCAGAGATTCAACAGGGTCCTCAGACATTTTGGTCCATATTGATGTGATAGCGTCACACATCTGTTGCAGATGTTACGGGTGTTCATACATGAGAATCTCCTGTTCCACCACATCCCAGAAGATGCTCTGTTGCATTGAGATCTGGTGACTGCCATTTAAGTGCAGTGGACTCATTGTCACATTCAGGAAACCAGTTTGAAATGATTTGATATTTGTGACAGGGCACATTTATGCTGCTAGAAGCAGCCATTGGGAGAGTGGGTACACAGCGGTCATAAAGGGATGGACATGGTCAGCAACAATACTCTAGTAGGCTGTGGCATTTAAATGATGCTTATTTGGTACTAAGAGGCACAAGGTGTTCCCAGAAAATATCACTCAGACCATTACTCCTCCAGTAGCCTTGAACCATTGATACATAGGAGGACATATCCATGCACTCATATTGTTTACACCAAATTCTGACCCTGTCATCCAAATGCTGCAGCAGAAATCGAGACTTGTCAGTCCAGTCAACATTTTTCCAATCTTCTATGAGCCTGTGGAAACTAAAGTCTCAGTGTCCTCGTCTTTGCTTACAGGAATGGCACTCGGTGTGGTTTTCAGCAGCTGTAGCCCATCTGCTTCAAGGTTTGACCTGTGGTGCATTGAGCAATGCTTTTTTGAATACCTTGGGTTATTGTCTGACCATCCTCCAAACTGCCGCTCACTGGATATTTTCTCTTTTTTGGATCATTTTCTGTAAACCCTAGAGATGGTCGTGTGGGAAAATCCCAGCAGAGGATCTCAGCAGTTTCTGAAATACTCAGACAAGCCTGTCTGGCAGTAACAACCATGCCATGTTCAAAGTCAACTAAATCACCCTTCTTCCCAATTCAGATGCTCGGTTTGAACTTCAGTAGGTCCAGCCTGCAGGTTGTCTTCACCGTGTCGAAATGACTAAACACATTGAGCTCCTGGGACAGGACTTATTAGAGATTGGTATTAACAAGCAGCTGAACAGGCATACCTAAGAAATGAATGTACAGTACAAACACAAATGTTTCAGTTGGGGAAATATTAATGATACAAAGATAACCCAGATTTGCATATTAAATGATAGGTAAACACTCATGTTCATATGGACAATGAAACACAAACCCTTACTTTTCATTTGCAGATAATAGAGAATAAAATCTTCTGTCCTCTTGTTGTTCAAAATTGCTTTCTAACTTTACAACACACCAAGTGTGAGTCACAATTACACCAATCAAGTGGGATTTTATCACAGTTACAGTATTTTTAATACAAAATCCCCCCTCGTTTCTCACTGATGCCTTGCTGTGCTGTGGAGAGAATACTCAGGCAGGGAGTTTTGTACACAAAGAATAGACTGTACTGGCCTGTACTGGAGTATAATTTTGGAACTTGGTTGCTTTAATTCAGACTGTTGAATTCTACCTTCAACTACACAATAAAATGTTTTGCCACTTGTGGCCCTCAAACTTAAATTGAAACTGGTTTACACAGGAATTTATGGCCAGCATGCAGAAATATTTGCTGCAGCAAAAGTCTTGAAAAAGATGAAGATATCCTTTTTGGAGCATGACCGCTTGATAGAGGCACAACATTTTTTCTTTTTGTTTTCCTCAATGCTAACAGTTTCAAGATTAAAACAGCTAGGTCTCTTTTTTGTGTTTGTTTTATTCAGGTGGCCAACTTGGCATGCTCCATCTCCAACAATGAAGAGGGCGTGAAGTTGGTACGAATGGCCGCCACCCAGATCGACAGCCTGTGTCCACAGGTGAGGATTTTAAAACACCTACATCACATAAAATTAGTGCTGTCAGCGTTAATTTCGTTAAAACGACGTTAACCCCATAACCGAATCAACATTGCAAATCTCAGTTAGCAAGTTAGCGCAGATTGCGTGGGGCTGCACGGTGCTAACGCGTTAACGAGCTAACCGTGCTAATGCGTCGACGCCGTGCAGCCCCACGTACGGGGCGTTCCGCGCTAACTCGCTAACGGAGATTTGCCGCTTTAAAGCCATTATGCCGTTAACGTCATTTTAACGAGATTAACGCTGACAGCACTACATAAAATACAAATTCTTAACATAAGATCAAATCAAAATGTTCTTTTAAGGAACTTTTCTATATTTAATTACTGATTTATGAAAGTGTAATATTTAGGAATATTAAAGGAAAGAGGTTGTAGTTGTCGGATTTGGAGGAAAAGCTATGAATAATGTGTAGGAGGACATTGTAGTCCTGTTTCGCAGGAAGAAACAAAGGAGGATGTTGAAATCCATCAGTTGTTTCCAAGGTTAACAGTAAGCCTTATCCACACAGGACCAAACATTGTAACGAGAATGAGAAATGGAGAAGGGAGGTTGATTTTAAGATTCATGATCTAATGTGCAGTCTCCTCTACCCGTACCTACCGAGACCAACTAACTTATAAAACTTGGAGAGGCGCTGTCCCCTGACACTGCTTGGCACAGCTGAACACAGGCAGATTAAAAAACATAATAGACATAGGCTTTGTGACTGGAGTAGAGGGAACAAAGAGGAGGTGCAACAAAGAGAGGTATTTCCATCTGTTCCAAGTAGAGTTAAACCAGACTGGTTATTCTTTACACGTGCAAATGCACGCAGTCGTGCACACACACACTGCCTCAGTGACTGCCATGTTCAGATCATAATCTAGATCAGATTCATTTCACTAAAAGTAAATCTAAAAAGCACAAAGTGAGAAAGCAAAGGCACAAAAAAAATAAATAAACTGGTCCTTGTTGTTAAAGTGGCAGTGCCCAAGTTATTTGCTTTAACTTTTCATTATGCAGTAAGTGTTTATTGAACAATTTATTGGTGGTACTAACTCTGCTAACTGCCTCCGGGTATGAAATCCCCCGGGAAAGTGAGGGTTTGACTGTGCAACAAAAGCAGGAAGAGGAGAGCACTTTCATTTTCCAAAGGAGCTATTGCTACTTCCCTTGGGTAGCTAAAATATTGTCTATTGGTATTTCAAAGTACACGATAAGGCCGGTATTATTTTTATCATCCCTGTATCCCTGTGAAGTATTTATCTTATTTTTTTCTTTGTCCTAAAGCTGAAGGGTTTACCTTGCACATATCAAGGTCTTGTGCTTTCTTTAAGCCTTGCTGTAAAAGATTCTGCATCATTTATTACATTTGTGCAATTAACAATATATTTCAAGCATATCTTTTTTTTTTATCTCACAGCAAATGTGGCAAACGTTTGGTTGCTAAATCCTTTTAGTCTGTAGCTGTAGCTGCTACTAGCAGGCCACAGCATAGACTGAAAACCTTAATGACTACGAGAAAGAGCATAGCACTCAGCTACTGTGCCACTGCTGCCACACTGTTCACCTCACAGTGTCAGAGTCTTGACATGATAGCCAGACTTTGTTTCACCGTGCTGTATGTTCTTATATATCTTATATATAAACTAGTACAGATGTCTTTTCTCCTGAAATGACTCACAGATGTGCAGAAATGTCTTTAAGACTTCATTTTAAAAGCACACATGTACACCTACGCTACTGCAAACATTTCTTGTCCCATATCAGGTCATCAATGCTGCACTCACTCTGGCTGCCCGCCCCCAAAGCAAGGTGGCCCAGGACAACATGGATGTTTTCAAAGATCAGTGGGAGAAACAAGTGCGCATCTTGACTGAGGCTGTGGATGACATCACTTCTGTGGATGATTTCCTTTCTGTGTCAGGTATGAGCCAGCACAAATTCCTCACAGACTGACTGATTGAAGCAAATGGTCCACATGCTCCTGATTTTCGCTTGAAGCGAGTGAGTTATTGAGTGTTGTTGCTTGTGTTCTCTGGTACCAAATTTTCACAAAAAATCTCTATGGAGGCTTGATGTGAAAAACAAAATTACTATTTAGTTAATAAAAAATAAGAAATCACAGCATTTGAAGCAAAATACAGTGAACTAGAAAAAAACCATCAAAAGGCAGAAGATTTTTTTTTTTTTTTGGACGGGGGTGGGATGGTGTCCAACAAAAGCAACAGGTATTAAATTTTATCCATAATCAACATGTTGGAGAAATAAACTCAACAGTATATCCACACTCAGAGATAAAAATGAGTTTAATTTCCAGGAAAATCTGTTTATTAAACAATAATTATGTCTCTCAACAACAGAATCCTTGGGTCTTTTTCATTTTTTGTTTCCCACTTTCATTCACTGTCATCTTTTCTCTCTCTCTCACTCTCAAGAGAACCACATCCTTGAGGATGTCAACAAATGTGTAATAGCTCTCCAAGAGGGCGATGTGGACACTCTTGACCGAACTGCTGGAGCTATCCGGGGCCGAGCTGCTCGCGTGGTCCACATCATTAACGCTGAGATGGAAAACTATGAGCCCGGGGTCTACACCGAGCGTGTGCTGGAGTCCATCAAGCTCCTGTCTGAGACTGGTTAGTGCGCTGTACACAGAGCCTGTGTAGCTGCAGAAGATCCACAATGAGCCATAGCTTAATGTATTACTAGTACGATGCATACACTGTGCTTCACCCTGTGTCAAAATATTTTGCTGCAAGCTTTTTGGCAAGCCAAGCTACTTTTAGGAATAGCCTAACATATAGAAACACATACGTATATGCACCCACCCACACACACACACACACGCGCGCGCGCGCGCACATCTAGAAGCTACATTAGTTCACCAGTCTGGTCTCACTTACAGATACGACTTGACTGCTTCTGTGTCCAGTGTCTAAAGTTTTGATTAGTTTCCTGGCTCTAACAGAAAGTCTTATCCGCTCTCACTCTTTTATTTATTCATTTACAGCCTCTGTCCAATGTCATCTTCCAGGAAAGTTGCATTTGTCTCAGTGCCAGGCCGATCAAACAATGAACACATTTCCAAATCCTTGTTTAGGAGACAACTTTGAATTCTTATATTGTCTCAGTAGTTTTTACCTCTGAACATACTGGGGGAATTCAATCAGCAGCACAAGGGTCAAAAAGAAAAGCGGATTGTAGATATATATTACAAAAATTTAATAATAATAGTAAAAAAACAAGGTACAACAGAAAAATGCTTTTAATATGGTGCTGGAATACCCGTTGTTGCTATAACAACTTCAACTCCTCTGAGAGGGCTTTCCACAAGGTTTGGGAGTGTGTTCATGGGAATTTTTAATTTTTAATTAAAATTTAATTTTAATTATTCCAGAAGGTCAGACACTGATGTTGGACAAGAAGGCCTGTGTTGCAGTCTCTGCTCTAGTTATCCCAATGGTGTTTTGTTCATCCATGTTTTTATGGACAGCTAACAGCTGACTGTGGAATATTTAGTAGCGACGAAGCTTCACAACTGGACTTGATGCACAGGTGGCATCCTATCACAATGCCATGCTGGAATTCACTGAGCTCCAGAGAGCGACCCATTCTTTCAAAAGTGTTTGTAGAAGCAGTCTGTATGCCTACCTGCTTAATTTTATACACTGTCGCCATTAAAGTAGTCGAAACACCTGAATTCAGTGGTTTGGATGGGTGACGGAATACTTTAGACATTGCAGTGTAATATATTGTAGATCTGAGTCTACTTCCTGACTGTGGTTACAGGAAAGAGTGTAACATATACAGAAAGCATCTGTGAAAGTGAGTATGTACAGGAGGTGGTAACATCAGCAGGGCTGAGTATACAGTTAGTACAGCCGGCAAGCCCAGAGGAGGAAAACATGTATCACTCAGTCACCACCTACACCACTTAAAGCTAAACTTTGACATTGCTTCAGCGCGTTTGCAACGTTTCCACTTTCAGCGCAGGTGTTGAGCTGCAGCCTAGTATTATTTGCGAGTTGGAAGAAGGTGAAAGCTTTTGCAGAGTTCTTGACGATATGTGCACCGGTGAAGACGTGCCACATGAAAAATGCAGAGAAGTCTCAGTAGAAACAATTTGTTCATTTTTGCCAGGGCCGTTCATGTGACAACTCCAAATGTTACAGCGATTGTTCATACAAAAACATTCCTGCAATACTCAGAGAAGCAGACTGGTGACAGTTTCTGTTTTTAATGTGATTTTGTGTTACTTTGTCTTGTTTACAAAGTTTCTAGACACAAGCAAGGAAGATAGAAAATGTGCAGCGTTTGCTATGAAATACTGTCTTAGCCAATCCCTAAAAATATACCATAATACGCCTTTAAAATGTGGCATCATGAAAGAAGGCCAAACCCTCCCCCCCCCAAAAAAAAATGCAGGATGAAAGGAGAGAAGTAATTTAGCAATTACCTGTCCACGAGAATAAAATCTGACCACAATCCCTTTTCACATCAGCACAGCAGCAACTCCCCTCCTTGTTATATTTTCTCCATTCTCACCCATCCTTCCGACTCGGCTTTCTATCTCTCCCATTAGAGCCCATTTAGCGAGGTGGTATATCTATTGTTTCGCTCGTTACTTTCATCTGCCGGGATAATTGAGAGACACAATCAGCTCCCCTCCCTGCTAGCTGATAAGTCGCAAACAGCATTAGGTGTGCCACGTGTGTTCACACCGCCATCTGTCTGAGACCCTCTTCTGGCGCTGAACCCCACCATAACAGTCTACTTACAGTATTAGTTATATGGTACTTTAAACACATTCTGTTCACTTATTGCATGATTCAGTTTAATTGATTGGGGTAATTAATTGATAGAGTTCAGCGGTGATTATCTTACAGACACTTGAGGTCAATTTTGTATGACTCTAACCTCATCACATGCTTCTATTAATCCTCCATGGAGCAAGAGTCAGCACTATGAAGAAGCATTATGTCAGTGTTACTAACACCAACAAATCGAGAGCTGTTGACGGTTACACAGTTTCCTACTTCACGCAGGCTGTATTTTGCAGCGTTTTTGATAGATGCAGGGCGGTAATTTCTCCTGTAAATTTAGCACTGTAGGCAGTGAAAGGAAATGATTGTTAACTTATGTAACACTTCCCATTTTGCAGTTGAGGATTATGTGTGCGCGCAAACTTTACACTGTTGTTCGTGACAGCCTCAGATTTCAGGGGAAAGAAAAAAGTAAATCTAAAGGAAATACATTTTCACACCTTGATCTAGTTTTTGGTTTAGATTTAGTCAACTGTGGTGACCTTGCACTTTGCTATACCCACAGATAAACAGACTTGTTTAAAACACAGGTTCAAGGCGACTTCACATTAAGGTCAGGGCTGAGGTGATTTCTTCTTCACAGAAAGAATATGCACCAAACAAATTTTTGTTGCGTTTTCTCGAGATGCCGGGCCTTTGGGAGGGCTTCTGTCTTTAATTTTAACAAGGTCTCCTCATGATTTGGGCGCTAATTGAGACGTTAAGGTGGGGAATTAGCAACCGTGTTAGACGAATGTTTCATTGGCTCCATATTTCTCTTTGATGAAGAGCTGTTGTGTTTCCCCTTCCAGTTTCCGTCTTAGCAGTAGTTGGGGGGTTTTAAGGGCTACCATGCACATCTGATCTGGACCATAAAGCACTTATTGATCCTTGTGAACTTTTGCCTCCCTCTCCCCTCCGTCCTCACAGACCTGATGTCTATGGATTCAAGGAGAAATCTATAGCTAGGGGGAAAGATGATTAAGTGTAGCTGAACAAAGGGAAGGGATATAGGACCACACAGTTTTTAGAGGGTACTGAGCCCAATTAACTAGACTCCACCAAAAAATCAATAGCTGTCACCAAGGATTTCACTAAGCGATTTGCGCAAGGATTTTAGTGGAATTCATTGATGTGTTCTCTTTTTCTTAACTTTCCTCCAGTGGTGAGCATGTGTAAAACATTTATCCCTTTACTCTGTCTGTGCAAGTGTGTGTGGGTGTAAGTGTGCGTATGTGGGTAGTTGTGTGTTTTGCGTTGGCTATTTGTGTTTTTATTGGACTGCTCCTGTGTTTATGCCCACAGCCACTCATGCCAATCACAGCCACTTGCCTTTCTTTCTGACAGCTGGCACACAGCGCTCATCACAGCTACCTACCCTTTGACCTTGTCTCAATTTGCCCATCCCTCTTTCTCATTTCGAGTGTGGCCAGATTTATGCCGAGGCCAAAACACAAGCAGCCAAGGCTCACAACTCTTCAGTGTAAAGCTTAGCTATAGATTCCTGACAGACAGTCTACACATGGGCCCGGGACTGAAGCGTGTCCTTGAGAGAGAGAAAAATCAATAGCCTAATGGGAAAGTGGTTATGGCTTCCCTCTCTTTCCTCCTCTCCCTCCTTCCTTACTGATACACTATTCTGCCCACTAACTGCCTTGGTTTAGACTAATCTTCTCCTCAAAAGAAGGGACAAATTTTTAAGTTGGTCATTAATGTGGTGCCTGGAGAGGGTAGATTAAAAAACTGATATATTGCCTAAGTCAGAGTGCCATTTAGGTAGCAGGGTGATGTTGCTCCTTGTTATTACATCAGGGCACAGTAAATAGGATTTAGCCAGGGTTTTGCAGTGAGTGCAGTGAGTAATAACACACACGGACACACTGCCACCCACATGTCATGCCTGTAAATCAGTGGATCAAGAGCACTAAAAGGAAGTGCATCAGACACTAAGGCTCGGCTCATACCTGGCGCATTAACATGCGCCTTCAGTGATCTGATCTCAAGTAGAGTGCTCAAGCTACCACTTCCTCGCTTTATATGCAGAAAAGGAAAAAGGAAGCCTGCAATTGTTTCTGTTTGGAAGGCTAAATGTCAGTCCAGACCACCGGAGTCCTTAACTGCCAAAGTTTCCAAGTGTAGGACACATTCACAGAGATGCACGTGCTAATGGAATGGGTCCATATGCAGGAACAATCTGCTCTTAATGACTCATCAGTGTGTTGGGCACATTCACACATGTACCCAAAGAAGCCAGTTGTTAATGCCAAGTGGAGGGTCTAATGAAGAAAACTAAAGACCTTTCATTGACTGTGTCTCTAAAAAATAACTGTTAAGGGGAAATGTGGAAGTGAATCAGTGGTTTTTATCATTTTTTTTAACACTGAAAATGGCGTTTTTTATATGGCCCATAAGTGTACAACACGGTTGTTGAGATAAATGAGTTATAATTTTTGAATCTGTGTCTATTGTTTTAATGATAGGAAAAGAGTCTTTAACCAGAATGTGAAGCAGATGGCAAACTAAGCTTGCAAGGAGAGGAGGTGGGGCCTTTCAATCAGTGCGTAAAAAGAGGCAGAAGTTGGGAGAGAGTACTGATGAGGAAATTGCTATGAGAATAGCAGTGCTGTAGGAAGAGGTAGGTGGAACAATTTAACCAAGGTTAGAGTGAAGGAGAGGAGACCAGTAAGCAGGAGGAGCATCATATACAGCACATTCTCTTTGTGGTTCGACCGCCGATCATCAAAGCTGTTAAGTTCAACGTTTTCAAAATTAGGAAGTGGCTATGCAAGCTGTGTGGATATCTTAAAGCGCATTTAGTGATTTTGCTTTATGTAAGTGCAGTAGCATTCGATTTTAAAGACCTTGCTGAGTGTTACGTAGTGCACGCCAGAAATTAGCCTTTTCCCATCCATCACCTGCACTAAATGGAGAAAACGCAGTTTTAACTCTAGAGAATGATCTGATTGAACAGATAAATTGCAACGCTCTTGAATATCTAGCCAATATGAGAGAGGAAGTGGATCTGACCTCTCATTTGGAAAACACTGATTGTTTCTTTTTGGTCACATTTTTGTGCCTACCTGTGCAGGGAATTAATACAAGCAGCAGATAAGGGGCGATGCTGCTTGGCCGCAGTGCGTGTAGGACAGGGATGAAGGTTAATGACAGTAATATGTTTTATAAAAGCTTCTATAATTTTCAATTTCGTGGGCTGCTGTTATTAAGCCCCTAGCTATTCTTGACGCACCATGTTTTGCAACCCTTCCCACCCTGTTTCCTCTCCCATTCTGCTTTTGTAAATTACACCAGGCGAATTATGGTCCGACTAAAGAATTAAGGTTTAGTCACATGGTATTTCGTGTTTTCAAACATTTGCCCTTTTCTCAAATTCTCATTCGGTCACACGTTCCCTGTTTGAATAGGTGGATGTGCTCATTTAGCAGACACCAGTGTACTGTACTAGGAGGTTAGTATTTACGCTTGTTTTTATCTCTAGATTGCGAGTGTTAATCGCATTACCAGAAAACAAAACTGTACCACTGGTCTCATTGTCTATATGAATCACATCTCTGGCCTCACTGGCTTTGAAATAACTGTGCCAATTACAGTGACGCATGACAATTACAGCTCACCAAATGGGCTGAAGCTTCTTGAGGAAAACATTTTATTCTATCATAGTGAGTGAACACAACACCATCCACAGCCAGAGGCAGATGGCAGGGTTTTTTTCTTTTTTGTTGCTTTTTTTTATATAACTTGTGCAGGGATGATGGAAATAATATTAAAACAATGCGCATGAAATTGTTCATGTGACCATCATTAATTCAGCACTGTTCCAATTTCTCCCTCTGTATCCCATCAATAGTTGTCAAAAAACTATACATTTGAATACTGATAAGGTTTAAAGCTTTACCAGTATGAGAGTTGCTGGCTAGGCCTTATCCCTACCAGTGTAAGTGTAGTAGTTTAGTAGATGCGTTTGGTTTATGAATGCAGATTCCTAACCAAACTTGCAACCCTTGATAACGTTGTGGCAAGATCTGACAACTGCTGTTCACAAACGCTGTCCATCTAATCTGACTGAGCTGGAGCTGTTTTGCAAAGAAGAATGGGCAAGAATTTCAGTCGCTAGATGTGCAAAGCTGGTAGAGACAAACCCTAAAAGACTGGCAGCTGTAATTGCAGCAAAAGGTGGTTCTACAAAGTATTGACTCAGGGGGCTGAATAATTACGCACACCCCATTTTACAGTTATTTGTAAAAAAAAATGTTTGGAATCATGTATGATTTTCGTTCCACTTCTCACGTGTTCACCACTTTGTGTTGATCTTTCAAGTGGAATTCCAATAAAATTGATTCATGTTTGTGGAAGTAATGTGACAAAATGTGGGAAAGTTCAAGGGGACCGAATACTTTTGCAAGCCACTGTATTTGAAGTTTACACAGCATCATGTGACCCAGAAAGAGTAATATTTCAAACTCTGCCACTCTGCGTTCCTGTTGCTGACACAGGTAACATTGTGGAGTAAAACTTAATATATATTACTTTGTGAATTAATAGTCACACTTTTGGTTTGCACGTTATGTAGCAGCTTTAAATGTCATGTAATAACGTGATAAAGTAAATACCATGTAATTAAATAATAAGCAGTACCCAAGTAATAGCTTAGTATTAACGATGTGTCTGTGTTATATTGTCTTAGAATGTAAGTAACAGGGCAATAAGGAAATGAAAACAATAAGTAAATGGGTGGATAATTGTAAGAGTGGTAAACAATGGCATTATATTTTTCCTGTTCATTGTAGAGTTCTATCACCTGTCCCTTTAATGTCTCATGTCTTTTCGGAGAGTCTAAAGTTAACAAAGAAAGTAGAAAACCCGTGTCGAGATAACCATTATCTTTTAATATTTAGAATTTATCAAGTCAGCTAACAGAAAGTAAGGCAGCTCTGTCAAACCTGCTTCATACTACAGCATTGCTTGGGAGTGCTTTTATTTTTTGTTGTTGTTTTTTCTGTTTTCTTTTGAAACAGACTGTGTTGGGGAATTGTGGAAAGAATTGATCTGAAACTGAAAATGCAGCTTTGTTGCTGTGATATATGATATCTTACTTTAATATCCAAAGTCTCTGTCTGTCTGTGTGTTTATTTTTTGCTTTGGTCGTCAGGAGTTGAGCAAACCACCTAGCAACAGGCTAAAATGATCTGTTTTTGTTATTTATGCATCACTAACGCTTTATAAAAGCCTCACATCATTTACATTTCACAACACTATGATCTAATTTATATCAGGAGAAGTTGAAATATCGATTGTATGTTATGGCACCATCACACCGCCTAGCAACCACTTAGCAAAGGGTTCAAATGACCCATTTTTAGGATATAAACAACATCTACCACCCCTTGTTTTTTTACTTCTCTCATTATGATTAAATAGCAGTTTGCTATCATCATGAGTAGGCCAAACAATGTTGTAACATGCAGGTGTAGTAGTGTCACACAATATAAATAATTGTGTTCAATATGCACATGCTTATTTTTTTTTATTTGTTTGTTTTGATTTTTTTTTGCCACAAAAGTGCAGAAAAAGTACCACAGATTTGGAAACCTTGTTCACAAACTTGTACTTGTTAAAAATTTCCGTCCGAGTGAGCCAACGTCATCGATTTGGAGATATTTTTGTGTTCACCTGTTGAATGTAAGTGCGTGCTTCTGTGCAGTTTTGCTGTGTGTTTGATTGTCTAAATGTAGCTGTCTTAATTTGAATTTTGTGGCTTAGAAATCAGGAACTGTGCAGATTGTGCTGTTTAAATCTTGTTAAACATGGCACAGGTGCGCACCGTGTTAGCTTTGAGGTTTGAGGCATTCATTGTACTTCCATAACTTCTCACTTAAAGTATGCTTAAGCTTAGAGGGTGAAAAAAATCCATCCCTACATGGTCACATTTAATTCCCTTCATCATTTTTCAACTGGAATGAGTGAAATTGCTCCTTACCATCAGCAACTTTGCTCATTAAGAGCACAGAGAACATTTAAATATTTCTATTTAAAACGCCTTCCCAGCAATTCCCAAAAGCCTATTTTACGCTTCTCCAGTAAGTGGATTAAACTGAATTAAAAATGAAAAGAAAAGGGGAGAGACTTTTTTGTAGTGCCTTTTATGTTTGGTGAAATATACCGTATGTTTTATATCAGACAAATAAGCACACTGCAGATTCATACACCTTTAGTGCAAGCTAGTTAATTGATTTAGTTCACTCTTCATGTCAGACTGAGGCGAGAGTGTGGAAGATGCTAATAAAATCACAAACATGGCTCTCTGGCCAAACTGCAATACCTCATTTGTCTTTTCCACAGTTTTTCTTATCTCGCTGTGCTCATTAGAGCTGTCTTCTCCTCTAATGATGTTGTCTTAAACTATTCATAGTATCAGCACTTCAAAAATCCACTCCATTGATACACATTTGTTGCTTATTACTTCTAAAGCAGCTGAATGTTTTTTTCCCTAAAACACATAAAACAGTATGTCCTTCTCTTTGTCTCACCCAGTCCTTCTGTACATAAAGTCATTTTCTAATATCTATTCCGGATTCAAAGAAAATACTTTTCTATTTGTGCTACTGTAATGAAATCAAATGTGATGGTGGGTTTTTAGGCTTTTGTAGTGTTTGAAAAGAGACCCACAAATCTACAGTAAATGGACACCTTTTTCTAGCTGGCAACTGGCTTTCTAGGTAAGCCTTTGCTTTTGTTATGATAATTTGCTACAGCACAAAGTCCATAAGAAGAAAAAAAGTACATTATCATAGCTGGAATTCAATTATTGTGACACAACAGGAGATTACTTGGAAAGGTGGCCTGCTAAATATTTAAAACCTTCAGTCTGTATTTTTGGATATTAAACAATGTCTATTCATATTCAGCACAATTCATTTGAAGACACAAAAAACATAAAGCTCTTCCATCAGGTCTAGCCAATGGGTACCGACAACAAAACCAACCATTTTTTATGGTCAGTAGGGACGTTTCTTTTGTTGCTTGGCTTTTGTCTGCCTCGAAAAGACTTTGATGAAATTGTTTCCCTTCGTCGGCATTGTGAATTGACAGGCTGAGCTCGCGTCCTTGCGCTGTAACACTGAAGCACACAGACATCTCTGAGCGAGCTCCCAGGTTACGCACACATACATACACTTCCCCGTGCCACATGGCAGCAAACACACAAACCGATCTGGGAGAGACAGGTCAGTCTCCGTGCCGGGTAAGCCGATGTGGAGTAGCTAATTGGTGTGCAGTGTGTGAATGGCATATTGTTGTTTATAAAGAGGTTTAGGGTGACATTCCAGAAGTGAACACAGACTGATGAAGAATGTGCTGCGAGACATTTTGAAGACAGTGGTAGCCATGTCCTTGGATAGAGAAACAGCACAGTCATAGCTGTGTTTTCTTATATATTTTCCTTTACTTAATCATAATCCTTCACCTATCATAGAAAAAAGTGATAAACCCATACCTCCTGTCTCTCTTTTGTTCTCTATCTCTACTTCCATTACCTCTTTCTTCCTGCAGTAATGCCCCGATTTGCTGAACAAGTGGAAGTAGCTATCGAGGCACTGAGTATGAACCCCCCACAGCCCTTTGAGGAGAACGAGTTCATTGATGCATCCCGTTTGGTCTACGATGGCGTCCGCGACGTCAGGAAAGCCGTCCTCATGATAAGGGTACGTCCATTATGTTCTGCAAGAGAGCAAAAGGGAAAGACTAGCTGAGATACTTTGAAATGCTTCTAGAGCTCAGCGATAGTGTCAAAGTGTTTTGAATTGCCAGTTGGAAAAAAAAGCAAATTGCACCAATTTCCCATCTTCTTCTGTGTATTCAATATATTTGATTGGGTTTTTTATTTTAAACATCTGAACAGTTTGCTCATTTCCTAATGTTGAGCTTATTTAGTTTGAATATATGCTTTTTTGCAGCTTCACTATCATTAGCGTATTTTAAATTTGGTTTAAATATCTGTCTTGTTGAGGTAATAACCTGTGTTTTGTGGGGGGTTTCTATCATAAAACCTGTTACATTAAAAACTTCCTGAATCTACTGGTGAACATGACAAATTTGTGCTGAGTTGCTTTTCATCACAGGGACCTTATTCCCACTGAAAACTGTGCTGCTGTCTGTCTTGGGTGATAGTGGAAGTTTTGTGACAAAAATACATCCGCCCTAAGGATGAAGAAGCGCATAATTGAAATCTTCAATTCTCATTTGGAGTGTCACCACTGTCACATGATCTGTTTTATGAATCTGGCAGAACCCTTGACAGCGTGTCACGATAAAACGGCTCCATAACAACAAGATACCAGCTCTGCTGTTTCACGTACCAAATCTGATGTTACAGTATCTGCACCCCCACCCCCCCCACCCCAACTGTCCCTCCTCTTTCACCACGTAATTCATTTATTCAACTTTATGCAGGCTGGAAGGTTTCCCAGTTCAGCTTCGGAAAGAAAAAAATCTAATTATGGAAAATAATTTGATGTTAGTAAATAATGTAAAACAGGCAGCTTTGAACTGCCCGGGACCAGCTGGCTTTATAATCCTATCCAAGTACAATTACTTTCTGGGGAAACAACTTGGAAGATCCTTGCTTTCTCTGTCGTCTGACTTCATTGTATAAATAGCAAATGTTGGTGCCACGTGTAATTTTTATTTTATTTTTTTTAAGTGTACTTTTTTAAAATTTTCCCCCACTTAGACCGAGTAATAGCTCCTTTAGAATTTTTACAGCACAGATCTCATGAGCAGTCAGCGGATTAAGAAACCAATTCTCCACAGTGTTTAAAAATTGAGGCTGAACTTGAGTAGAGTGGAAAGTTATTATGAAAGTTCTTGGAAACATAGTTTTTGTCCTGGCCTTTATGTACCCGCAGACACATGCACGCAGGAGTGCAGGGGGGAAAGTAGTAAGTATTGCACAGAATGGAAGAGATATGAAACTGAACAATGGGTGGAGACTGCAATATAACCAATATTTACGCAGTGTCCCAGTCTCAGGAAACTGACCTACAGCCTTTCTCACCTAGAAAGTTCAAACTTACCAGACATTCAGATTAAAAATGAAATCAATGAAAGGAGCTGCTGTGATCTGATGGGGTTAAGTTGTTTCATGGCCTGTGTAAATGGTAAAATGTAATCGTAATAGCAGGCCTCTTTTATTGAAAGATCCTTAGGATTGTTGAAATCATTACAAGGTAAATAGCAGAAACCTATACACATAGCAACACAATCTCCAAGGTAACGCAACCTCTGAGTTGGCACCCCCACGCAATGACCTGATTGAAATCAATGAGGGGGCTGCTTTTGTTTTGTTTTTTATTACAGTCTTAATGTCTGTGTGATCACAGCTCTAATCAGACTTTTTTTTTATTGACGAAAAGCAAAACCGATCATCTTCGCTGCTGCACATTCACACAGCTGGCTCTTTTTCTTTTTTTTTTTTAATTGGCTATCATGAATAACCTGTCTCACAAAGATAGTCAGCAACTGGTTCCCTTATCCTGGATATTTTACCCAAGACTTAAACAGCTGCACCAGCAATACACTGCATTTAATTTGTGACAGGATAACACTGTCATATCTATAAAATGAAAGTAAAGAAACAAGATCCTATAATTTAGTGAAGCTACCAACAAAAGAAATGATTAAAAAATGATTTTATGTTCAATAAAACAGTAAAATAAATGAATTGTATGCTAGCTAAATTGTAGGTGTTTGCAGTAGAATGAGTTGATAAAACATTTGCTTTTATAAAACCTATTACAAATGGATATGCACGAAATGGGCTATTATGAAACTATAAAGAAATTGTATTCCCACTATTGTGAGCAAACAAACTGACTTGAATTAAAGAATGGATAATGAAGCTCCATATGGCCTGAGATTTGTGTGAATAAATTACAAGTAGCAAATTTCCAGTGTGTAAATGCTCTTCCCTTTTGCCTTTTATTTCCTTAGTTCAACGATGCAATCATTAGGGCAGAATGGGCACATTTTTTATTTTTATTTAGAGAATAATCATATCACTGATTGAGTTGAAAGAAAATCATTCGCATTGTACTAAAATTAAGAAGGAAATTTAGCACAGTTAAATGTAGGCCTTCTAGCAACCTGTGGTACTTTTGTGGTCCTGTTTTATACTGTAAGTGCTCCTTTTGAGAAAAACTAAACTACTGTTAGTTTATTATAATACCGATATAAATAACCAGGCAACACTATGCACTTCACAAGCATAGCTGTGACAGAACTGTGAATACAGGCTGTCACCATGTAAGAATAATTTTACACAGATACATGTCTATATTTGATCCTCTGCTCCACAGAACCTAAGCCGCCCAGCTGTGTTATCATTGTGATGCTGTTAAAATTGATCCATCTGCGTTAGATCAACTACTTGCTTTGAAGTTACCTGGCAAACTAACAGCCTTTGTCATTGGGACGTCACTTAAAAGACAGCAGAGAGGAATAATGATGCTTATTAATGATTGAGTTCACAGTACAGAAAACACATACAAAGTTATAAACAAACTGAAGCAGATATTCTCTCATTTCTTCTTCTTGCTAATTCCTCTGAATTCTTTATTTGATGAAACACACAGGGATTTTTCCCCAGCTTTGAAACTATTTTAGCTTTGAATTACATTAAGAACTTACAATCACTGCACAGCAGTTTTTAAATCTTATGCCAAAAAAAAGCAGTCAGGATTCAAACAGTAACTTAAGACTTTGGCTAAAGACTTTAAGTCAAAATGTTTCAAAGAAAATTAATAATAACACTGATTATAATATTTAAGCGATTGAAACATATTGGTAGCATCTCTGTTATGCTCATTTGTAAAGAGTTTTGACTTTGAGCTTTTCTGTTTCACAAATACTCTGCTGCACCATCGCTTTCCGCCCCAAGCTGCTTCCTCCTCTTAACTGACTAAAACTTGGCAGCCCTTTTTGGCTTCCTTTTTAACATCATTCTGTATAAACTGCAGTTACAATCAATGATCTTGTGGAAATGGGTCCAGATATTTACCTGTGAATAATGCACAAATGCAAGTTGTTCACAGATTTATTCTCCTGCAGTTAAACAACATGGTTTGGGACATGTTACAGTAAATGTATTCGCAGATGACTTTCTCTTTCCTCCCACTTGTCTTTTTAGCACTCAGTAAATAATGCATAAATCATTATGGTTGTGAATTTGATTTGGAAATACCTATTGGATATGGTTTTTAATATGACGGAAGACCTTACGTAGGAAAATGGCAGAGACAATTAACTTTTCAGGGATCTTTAAGCCATTCTCTACGCATCAGAAGGACATGATTTCAGCACATTGGGGCTTGAAAGCAGAAAAAAATGCCCTTTTCAGCTGTCTATTTCAGTTTGTTCCCTGATCTCTGACTTTATCTCTGTCTTTGTGTTTGCTGCAGACACCAGAGGAGCTGGAAGATGATTCTGACTTTGAACAGGAGGACTATGATACTCGCAGCAGGACTAGTGTCCAGACTGAAGATGACCAGCTTATTGCTGGACAGAGTGCCCGGGTGAGTGGATGTTCACATCCCTTCTGTGCTGCAACTGCTCAAATGCACATCAACATCAAAGCTGACATAAAAAATAACATATATTTGTTTTGGGTAAAGAGTAGCAGAAATACCAAAGTGACTATAGTGTTGCTGCTTTGTATACATTCGTCCCCATTCCCTGTCTACTCATAAATTGATTCATCCAACTGTGTCCATTTACATAGCATATAAGTCCATTTAAATGGTCCTAACAAGCTGTATTATTTTAAATAAACACCGTTCCGGGATGGCAGGTGTAAAATTGCAATCACAAACACAAAAGTAATTACCAAATTCCCTTCAGACACTAGCCACAACACAAAATACAGTGCAGTGCTGAGCCAAGGCTTCAGTCGTGATCGCCATGGTCTGGGCTTTGTTTCACATTAGTGATTTTTCACTTGGGCCCAGCTTAAAGGACATTAAGAGGGTATCAGTGCTTGCTCCCCTCCAGCAACACACACAGAGACTAGCGGTGTGTTGCATGTTGAATGGATTGTGGATGGCAGGAGTGCGACTTGGCCCGACACCTCTCTCTGTGGCAGAGACCTGCATTATCCCGCCCGTGTCTCTCCACAGTGTGCACGCATGGGGCTAATGCATAAAAAGGGAGAAATAAAACACATCAAAACAGCAGCTTGTTATAACTGAATGTGCTACATGTGACATGTGGTGTCTGCTGACAGGTAAAACAAAACAGCTAACTCATGACTACTGAACCCTGTGCTGGACAGTAGCCTGTGTGACAGGAATAGAATAGAATAGAATAGAATAGAATAGAATAGAATAGAATAGTACACGGTATGAAGTATGTTGTGAATATTCTATAACTATAAGTATGTACAGGCTGTAGTGAGTACAAGCTATGTACAGGCTATGAACAGGATATAAATATGAAAAACTATACAGAATATGAAATAAATAACTTTACAGAAATCTGAGATATGAACTGACTCAGTTAGATATTTAGTCGCAGTAGTCTACTGGTCATGGCTTCAAAGTAAGGCCGTTATCTGGTTTTTTTGTTTGTTTGTTTCTTATTTTTTCTGGGGTGGGTCATCTACTTATCAGAAGTTCAGTGGTTCCATCCTTGGCTCATCCAACCTGCACATCTCTGAACCCCGAGTTGACCCCAATGCATTCATTGTGTGCTTTAACATTAGGGCAAAAGTGCTTCAAACTACATAGAAAAAATGAATGTAAAAGTAGGTGAATGAGGATTGTAGTAGGAACGTGCTTTGAGTGCTCAAATTGAGTAGAAAAGCACTCTATAAGCACCAACTCATTTACCATTATTGGATTTTAGAAACTAACCCATAAGTGGAAGTTTTCTATGAGAACATGTTGTATAACTTTTCAATATCATCACATGATTCCTGCCAACAAACCCTTGAAAACAGAACCAAAAAAATCTTCTTTTTTTTTCTTATCATTGCCTTGGGTTAGCTAAAGATTATTTTCATAGTTTAAAGAGAGAAATGCAGAAGGAAACAAATAGGCTCCTGTGGGCAAAGCTGCATATCATGTTGAACCATCCACCCACCCCAACCTCTTCCCTCCCACATTACGACTCTATGACACCATCTTGCTACTTCTGCCTTTGCACCTAAAAGATGGAAGTCACAATCAATACTGGAAGTGCTTGTGAGTGAAATTTAATTACAGCTCATATCTGGCATCTGATCGAACACCTGACACTGTTTTATTTTTTAATAAAGCACCCAGAACATCAAGAACTAGCAGCACGTAGAAGAAAATGTTTAAATGACTCAGGGAAATTCAAATGATATATTTTCCATCCTTAAAAACAGACCAATAATGTACACTTTATATACAAGCATGGAAGAATATTTTAGATTTGATTTCTGTCAAGAGAACAAATGTCAGTCAGTTCAAATGAAGAGTAAGAATTTATTCTAATTATGAGGATTAAGAACAGGCGCAGGCTTTTGGGTGCACAATAGCCGATCCAGCACTGTAGGGGTCCTGGGTGCGAAGTACTTTAAGTTTGCTGTATGTATACTCCCACTAAGGCACCCGCGGTGTAACGTTGCGTGGCCATCTGAGCTTAGATGCACCAGCCTTTGCACACAAAGGAGCTCCACAGCACCAAACTGTTAACTAGTTTTCCTGGCATTCAGCTGTGATTTGAGTGGGCAGCTCTTCTTGGAAACAGTCTGAAGTCACAACATGTCCCTTTGTCATAACTTATTACTGCGATATAAGGATATAAGGTGGTTTAAATCAAAAAGCCATATATCATAGCGGGTTATCAAATGTGATTACTCGCATTTGTACGTTGAGTTTGCATCGTCATGTGGTGCCTTCTTAGTATCTGGCGTGCTGACAAAGCCTCTCACATAGTTAATTGATATTGCCTGTTTTACTCATGGTTACTGTTATGCCCTCAGAGCTTAAACATGCATGAGGCAAGTGCATTCATAAAAGATGTTTTTGCTGTGAACCGCTGGTGATCTGCCCAGTCTGCCTCATCCAGTTGTGTCAGGATAGAGCTTGCTATCCTCTCACGGTCATGCCAAGTCCATGCTAGCGAGCTGTGTTTCTATTCAAAGAGACAAGAGAAAGCGTAATCTGGTTTTGCCATAGGAGTTGACACGAGCATACTGGGGTTTACAGTCACGATCCCTCCAAGCCCCTTCAGTATGTCGTATCACACACAGGACACAGGCATGATATCTTCAGTAAGTTCCTCAATCTCTTTCTTTCTCCAAAGAGAGGGGGAAAAAATCAAATTAAGTCTAGGGCAGTCCCAGGAGCCTTTGTTCCCCAGGCTTGTGTGGTGCTCTGCTTTTCACTTGTATTATACTTTTGCATAAAGCCAAGTTATTAAAGCAAACATGTATAATGAGGGGGCAGAAAAACACAGAGGCGAATTGGGTCTTTGTATAGTGTCTCTTTCTATCAGAACATGCCGAAGCAAACTCTGCTGCTATAACAAGCCACAGATAATGCACGGGGAGCCAAACATAAAGCACCCCAACACACGGCAAACATTTCTTAACACTGTGATTGGATAACAGCTGATAGGTCATCCATAAAATTGAACTCTGAGTGTCTGGGCAGTTTATTTCAAATGAAACAAATTAAAGTCATTTCAAGATGCCGCACTTGGTGAAGAAACCCGGAAAGCGCTCTAATCCCTGCAGACGTAGCCGAGCCGCAGAGTGTATTGGCACAGAACTCCCTCGGCCGGATTTGCCACTATGTTAAGCTCCAGAGGCCCGCTCCTTGTTGTTATCAGTAAAGTAGGGAAAGGGATTTGGGGATAAGTGAATTCTAGAGTGCAGGATAGAAGGAGGAGGAGGAGACGACGGTGTGTGTGAGTGTGCGCGCGCTCATGTGTGTTTGGCAGGGGGGGGTGCTTCACCAGGGGCCCTTCCTGCTCCCCTGACGTCCCAATTGGCTCGTGTGTTTACCCCTGTGCTTGCAGCTCTCTTTTGTGTTCAGAACCTCTTTCTCTCTCTTTTCCTCCCTGACGCACTCTCTTTTGTCACGCCGTTTTCAGAGTGAATCGGTATACTAACCAAATCCCTCACTTTCTCTCCCCAACTTCCCCTGATCCCTAATTTTAGAGAAGGAATTTTCACTCTAAATTGTTGAGTTCAAGAGACTTTTCGCTCCCTTTAGTTGTTTAGGAGAGCAGTTTCACTTCGTTTTATGTAGTTTCTACAAGCAGAAGATGGGGAGAATGAAAAAAAACAAACATTTTTGGTGCATCTAGAGGATCGCTGATTCTCAATTTACATTTTTATTTCCCTGCCTCATTGCAGTGGCATTTTGCAAAACCATACCATACATACCATGTGTTTCTCCTAATGGCGTACCCAGCCTTTTTGACACTGGCAGCATACCATTCAGTATAATAATAGAAATAAGTGAATTATTGATGCCTCAACAGTTGGGTGCAGGAAAGATGTGAACAGCAAAGATGATAATGACCACCTTCGAGACCTGAGGTCAGAGAGCTCTGCCTGTCACAGCACAAGCACCAGTGTCCCTATTACTGAGGCAGCACTCACAGTGCATTATATTTTTGGCCACACTAAGATGTGAACATGTAATCAGCAAGTCATATCCAAGGGGGGGCTATTGAATCGTCAGACCCCACCTGCTGAGAGCACAAGCACCTTTAACGAATCTGGACTAAAATATATTTTGTTGTTCTCAAGATTATATTTGTGAATACTTGAAGTATTATTCAGACTCATTTGAATTTAAGAACAGGTTGCAATTCAAATCAGCAACATAAATAAAACTTTCTTAGAGCTGAGAAACAGCAAGCGGTGTTACATAGAACAAAGCAAAAAAAATCAGCCGAGAATTTCAAGAATATAAATGTAGAATGTGGCTAAGTGTTAATACTTGGCATTTAGACTTTGACCTTGTCATTTCCCACATGAACACACCTGAGGCTCAGCTCAGCAGGTTGTGACTTCCCCACCAGTGGACTGTGGGGTTTAAAAAGCTTTTGAAATGCTGTAAGAACAACTGTAACACCAGTGGCAGCGACATAGATTCAGGTCAGCGAGAAGGAAGCAGGTGTGCATGAAAAGAGTGAGCAGAGCAGTTCATGCAACATATTAGTGTGGCCACCATCCAAGAATTTTAAACTCGATACTGATGCCCACAGAAATACTTGATCCTTGACACCATTTTTGATATCATGGGGGGGATGACATGTAATTATGATGCTTTTTAAAAAAAATTGTTTTAAAGATTAGAAGAAAACAGCAACATTTTTAAGTGGCTTACACAGTCCAAAAAATGTATATTAAAATAACTGTACGGTTATTTTAAGGCAATGTGTTAAGATGTGTTCAGATTAAGATTCTTAGGTAGTTTTGAAGAATAAATTGAAAATTAAAAACAGCTATATTTGAGGTTGTCTGAGGTGAGGCAGTGCCGTGCTGCTGGTGACTTGGCTCCATGTTTTCATTGCTGATAAAATAAAGTTGCTAAAGTAGGCTGTGACTGTTTCTGGGTGAGTTTCTTCCACGTCAAAAAAATGCCAAAATAATAAAGAAAAATAGACACAGTATCCTTGTTTAATTGGCATAAATTCGTCCCATTTGAATGTATTAACTTTTTTATCATGTAGCACATCTTTTACGATTTCTGCAAATTGCCATCCATAAAAAAATCATCATTGGGACGCTATGCGACACAGAACCACTCGTGATTCCTTGGTGAACTAACATTTGGACGTGCTTTTGATGTGTAGACGAGCGAGTGCAAAGTCGATGTTCAGCCAGTCAGCGGTGCCGAGGACCCAGAGCCCCTGAGCAACGCGCGCAGGCATACCTGCAGTGCGAATAGAAGTTTGCCCTGCTGGAATCACTTGTGTGATTTAAATGGTTTATTCCTCATTGTGCAGTCTGAATACATAGTAACTTGGTATTTGTTTTAAGTATGAGCAGTGTTTTCACCCCACATGCTGTTAAATGGGATTTGCTTCAGCTCTGTTGTTTGTGTGTCTTGGCACAAGCAGCAGAGGAAATCTACACTGGGCTTGAGGGGGCTGGTTTTGCTTGTTTGTTTATGCCGTATGGGCTTTTTTCTTTCTTTTCTTTTTTCAAGCTAACCGCCATCAAAGCTTTGCAGCACCCCGCTCACAAAGTGATCAGTAGGCCAAAGCTCATGGACGCATCTGCTGGCCTCTGATGAGAAAATTGTGCCTCCATGCTTCCCTATTTCTGTCTGTAATTTCAATTTTCTCTTTTTCATTGTTGGCCCTCTCCCCTATGCTTATTCGCTTTCAAAGAATTTCAAGAAGACAAGTCGTCTATGGTTTTTCCCCCCCTCCCGTTTCCCTCCTCACGCATCTACCAGGGGCACTGAGCAAAGTGACGCACTCGCTCATCAAGCTCGCCCCACACCCCCACACACCAGCTTTGCTGTGAGAGAGGGAATAAGGAAGAGGGAAAGGGAGGAGTAGGGTGATTATTTCATTAAGAGAATGGCAATTCTTGGAGGGCAGTCAATAATAGATGAGGTTAAAAAACAATGGTGACTTTCCTTTTTTCACTGTACTCGTTTTCTCTCTCGCCCTCTCGAGTCAATAGAATCGACCTAATGGAAACCAGGTTACTCTTCCTTCCATCTCACCTCCCTGACATAATGTTGAACAAATGCATTATTCATTCTCTGGTCTAAGAAGCGAGGTAATTATACATTTATCTCCCAAATAATACTGGGTCCTTACTGCGCCTGTGACCTTGCCACAAGATTTATGCCATTTTGGACCTGCCCCCAAAGGCCGCTGAGAGAGCAAATGTATTCTCTTGGAAGGAGAAAAAAAAATGAAGGCGAATAAAAAAAATGGATTTGCTTTTTATGGATATAAGATGTCAAGTGGTTTGAAAAGTTCCAGTCATTAAATATAAAGTTTAGAACTTTATTTTGAAGTGTTTCAGAGGAGCAAGTCATCAGACCCCAGATTTAATGTTTAACTTTTGTCCAAGTTTTTGTTGAGTGGATAAAAAAGTGTACCAGAAGGGAAAAAAATGAACAAATGGTGCAACAGCTCTTTTATAAATGCCCTCTATGCTTTTTCTCTTAGCATAATCCCCCTTTCTTTCTCATTTCCTTCTCATTCTCTCCTTCCCAACTTTAGCTCTCTCCTTTATTTTCTCCACTGTTTTTTCCCTCATGAGCCATCTTCCCAATTTATTCAGCTCAAATGTACCCTTTCATAATATCTTCCTCCTCCTCTAATGCTTTTTGCTTCCTTCATACTCCCGTGTTGCCTGCAGGCCATCATGGCACAGCTTCCCCAGGAGGAGAAGGCAAAGATTGCTGAGCAGGTGGAGAGCTTCAGACAGGAAAAGTGCAAGTTAGACGCAGAAGTTGCCAAGTGGGACGACAATGGCAACGACATCATTGTGCTCGCCAAGCAGATGTGCATGATCATGATGGAGATGACAGATTTCACCAGGTAAGAGTGACACACAGTGGACATTTTTATTTTAAATGTGAAAATTATGCAGATGGAGATTGTTTGAAAAGCAAACTATTTTCTGTTTTGTTGAAGGCAAAAAAAGCACTTTGTTATGATCAGACTGTAATGGTTGTCATGGTTCAGAGACGGGCTATATGTTGACTCCTGCTTTTTTTTAAAGCCAGCTGTCTCCTTAATCTGAGCGTTCAGACAGTCACATTAACCCTGCCACAGTACTTAAGCCACCTGTAGTTCGTGATCCGTAGGTGTCCTCAGGACCACGTTTTGCCACGATGACACTTACTCACGCGCACAAACACTCACAAGGTGAAAGCAATACCGGTCACACCATTGCGGCTGGTGGAAATCAGAACCATGATTAGTCATGAGTGTTTGTGACTGCGGTGCTGTGACTGCACCGTTATTACTTGGCAGTGACCCCGTTGACTCACGCTGGCATGAACAAACTGAATGGAAGTTTCAACTTCCAGTGACTAAAAATGAGACATCAGTGAGAGGCAGGCACAGTTCTCTTATCCACATTAACTCTCCCCTTTGTTGCAAAAAAGAAAGAAAAAAACCCCTAGTTAGATCACAAACGATCTGGTTTCCTCTCCTGTATTTTTTCCCTTTTACCGTAACTTCTCTGAAAATTTTCATGTTTTGCTTTTAAAGCATAAATTGTTTCCTTCTTGGAGAGTGCTTCAAAGCATGTCTCCAAGATGGATCATTAGGGATACAGGTAGACTGTATTTGTTTCATCCATTATCTGGGAATGTCTTTGTTATTGTATTGTGTCATATTTTTAATGCCACAAACAGCAAATTAGCTTCCCTACATGCCTGTGCAGCACTGGGGTGAGCGCAGTCTTTAAAGGGAAGCTCTGCATGCCTCCTGCCTCTGCAACTCCACCCACCATCCCTTTTTTCCCTTCTTCTCTCCTTGAATTTTCCCAGAGGCAAAGGCCCCCTGAAGAACTCCTCAGATGTGATCAACGCGGCTAAGAAAATTGCAGAGGCTGGTTCGAGGATGGACAAATTGGCCCGTGCTGTTGCAGATCAGGTAGCTTTGCAACTCAGTTTGTGTCTGCTTAGTTTAATTTTTGCCATTATACACGTACTTTGTATCAGACTAAATGTGTCTCTGACTGTGTCACGGTTTCTGGCGGAGGAGCAAATTGTGAATAAGCCGGCATGGCCGATGGAAATCTTTACTGTGGGCATTGATGAGCCTTGCCGAAGCAGCAGGGTGTGTTTCTGCATGACTTTGTCTCCCAAAGGGACCAACACTGAGAGAGCAAGACAGCAGAACCAAGTTGTGTCTCTAATATAATTAGCTCCCAACCGAGGTGTTGCATTCATTATCAGATGAGTACCTCTCTAAAACACGCTGACAGACCATTTTCAATATCTAATCAATCAGCGCTGCGCCGGGGGAAGATGGAAGTGAAAAGCAATACGTGTGTATGTTGTGTATGTGTGTGTACAGCAAATGAAGTGGGAGGTATTTCAAAATGCTAGCAGCACTCCAGGTAATGCATAATGTTCTTCTTCATTTCATCTGTCTCTAATAAGAAGTGAGAATAAACTTAGGCTCTATACTCACTGATTCATTAAGGCAGCCTGTTGTCATTGTAATTGCTGCTGCTGTTAGCTAGCAAACCTTTGGAATAATTATTGTTGGTTTCACTAACACACACTGGGCTTCCATCCATTGCTGCTTAGCTGAAGAAATGAAGCTAAATTTTAGAGTGAAATCTTTTTCTGAAGCCTCCATAAAGCGTCATACATCATCACACACAGCCACGTTAGTGAAAAGCACAAGGTTTTTATAAGTATAATCTCTATACTTAAAGTTTATTTTATATGTTATATGCATAATAAGTGTGTACATCCATGAAAACTGACCAGATAACATTGCCACATACACTCACTAACCACTATATTATGTATTATTCAACTTTATTCACTTTGTTGTTCATTTTATTGTCCAGTTGCTTGTTAATGTCAATATCTGATCAGCTAGTCCCATGGTAGCAGCTCAGTATGTTTAGGCAAGGTCAAGACAAGCTTTGAAGTTGAAACGGAGCATCAGAGAGGGATTTGCAGAAGGTGATTTCAATGCCTTTAAATGTCGCATGGTTGTTGGTGTCAGGCGAGAGGGTCTGAGTATTTCAGAAACTGCTGATCTACTGGGATTTTCCCACACAACCGTCTCTAGGGTTTATAGGGAATGATCTATAAGATATTTACTGCTGCTCCCCCAGAAAATATCTAAGGAGCAGCAAGTCTCTGGGTGAAAATGTTTTGTTGATGCCAGAGGTTGGAGGAGAATAATCGGATTGCTCTGAGTTGATAGGAAGGCAAAAGTAACAAAATAACCAGTCACTACAACCAAGGTATTCAGAAGAGCATCTCTGAAATACACATTGAACCTTGAAAAGGATGTGCTACAGCAGCAGAAGGGCACACTGGCTGCCACTCCAGCTAAGAACAGTAAGTTGAGGCTACACACAGGCTCACCAAACTGGACAATGGAAGACTGGAAAAAAGTTGCCTCATCTGATGAGTCTTGATTTCTGCTGCAGCATTCAGATGATGAACGAGAGAGTCAGCAGCTCAGGCTGGTGATGCTGATGTAATGGTGTGGAGATATTTTCTTTGCAGACTTTTAGTACCAAAGGCCTTTAAATGAGAAAACCCTTTTGTTTTGGCCTATGACCTAACCTTCTGGAAAATTAAAATATGCTGAAAAGCTATTTAGATGTCCGACATCTTAAAAAAAGACAAAAAAAGGAGAAAAGAAATAACCTTTGTAACATTTTTCCTTGAATGTGGATTCAACCAAAGAGGATTTTGACCAACTCTTTTAAATGTTCTTTATCTTGTGCCTTCTTGTGACAATATGTGATTTCACAACAATATATCAACAAGCCTTCTGCTCCTACCACAGCACAGAATGCCCACTAGTTTTTAAGGCTGCAGAGTATGTTAAGCTTTCAGTGGCCCAGAAGGAATCTTTAGTCAAAGCTGGCACTTTTCTGCTCGTGTCACACTATCCTGCTCTCCAGACCATATTGCACTACAGAACAAAATTTCGGGCTCTTTTGCATGTTTCCATGTGTGAAAACATTTGCCTCTGTTTGGTGTCGCGTATGCTGTTGAGAGAAATATCTGGGACAGAGAGTACAAAAGAAGCACGGATTTGTATTTGTGTGCCTTTGTATTCACTTCTTGGCTCGTAGACTGCCAAGTGATGATCAGTGTTTAACAGGGTTTAGGTAGGAGTGAATCTGTCACATGGCAAATCACTTCCAGAGCCTGTGTCTGAATCAACAGTTGCCGTAATGAAAAGAGCAGGTGGCTTGCCATTTTTAATTCTCACTTAAATGTTTCCTAGACCAGTGTTTATTGAATATTCAGAACCTTCTGCTACACTTCCAGGGACATCAGCACTGTGTACTGAAATTAAAGTGGGACTTGAGGACCTTTTCATTTCCAGCATGTATTTATTCTGAAGGTTCTCATGTTGGGCACTCGGTCCATTTGCTGCCATGCCATCTAGTAATCGGAGTGAGTTAATAAAAGTTAAAAGCTGAAAAGTTTGCTTATATCAAGCATCTTAATGGAATTACACAACAAATCAAATGACCTTTATTGTTGTGGATAAAGACAAGTGTTTTGCATTCGCACATTGTAGTCATTGTAACCGGTGCTTGTCGAGAGCACTGTGGCATGACAGTAAAAGTAAAGCCTTCTCCGCTGCATTCAGGCAGGTCCCATAAGTAGCAAACCTTGTCACCATGACTCCACGTCAGCCCTATTGATGAGCACATGTGAGGCAGAAGGCAATTCAATATGGAAGTGGGGGACTTTCATAGTCGTTTGAGCACAGCACATGACATAGAAAAAAACCCTAGAGGCACTTCACCCCATTTCACTCCAGCAATGTCTTTTTTTCGACTCTATTTCTCCCTCTTCATTTTCTCATGGTGCTTGATTTGTTAACCCCTACATGCATACTAAAGATCTAATTCATCATTTCATTCAGTTTAAGCGTCCAACACCCCGATTTTCCTCAAACCGTGTCTCTAATCCAAATGTGCATTTTTTTCTCTCTTGAAGCATCTTTTTGCTTGTGTTATGTGTTTTTAACAGTACTCTGAATGCACATGTTGGCAAGCAAAAACTGTGTATTTTCCAATATAGCACAGTGGTATTGTTGTCCCACTGTTGCACAACAATAAAGCTTATGTGAACACAGCCAGACGTTGAGGCTTGATCGCGGTTTAACATAATTCAACTCAGTTCAATTCAATTTTCTTTGTATAGCGCCAAATCACAGCAACAAGTTGCCTCAAGGTGCTTTGTATTATGAGGTAAAGACTCTAAAATAACACAGAGAAAACCCCAACAATTAAATGGCCTCAAAGGAGCAAGCGCTTGGTGACAATGGGGAGGAAAAATTCCCTTTTAACAGCAAGAAACCTTCGGCAGAACCAGGAACAGGGAAGGGCAGCCATCTGCCGCAACAGGTTGGGGATGAGGGGATGGAGAACAGACACGCTGTGTAAGACGGCCAGAGATTAATAATAACTAACGATTAAACACAGAGTGGTATATAAACACAGTGAGTGAATATGAAATATTCAAGCTCCCGGCAGCTTATTGCAGCGTAACTAAGAGAGGATTCAGGGTCACCTGATCTAACAATTATTATAAGCTTTATCAAAAAGGAAATTTTTAAATGTAATCTTAAAAGTAGAGAGTGTGTCTGTTTCCGCAAGGCATACCCATTTAAAGACAGGAAGTGAGCTTAGAAGACATAACTGAAAGTATTTTTAAGAAAACAGGAACCTGATGCACCTGATGAAAATATGAAACATTTATTTATAACAACAACAAACACAGACGCAACAATAACGCCACAAAGATGCTAATTACGCATGAATAATAAATGCAGTTGATGAATGAAAAGCATTAAACATGAATGTGCCGCAAATTAATAAATACCAAAAAGCTGTAGCCGTCACCTCAAACAGCAGCTGATAAATGGAGTTTGGAAATGCAGCAAAAGGTAATTTGAGGTTCTGAAAAGCGAGTAAAGTTGAGGGAAAACCGTGGGTGTGTCGTCATCTTGATGGAGACTGAGGACAGCATCAGAGATCCTTCCAGCTGTTGTTCCACACAGCTAGAAGATCAAAGTTATGGTGTCTTATATGTACAGTTCTGGAGGCAAATTCAAAGATGCATCTGACCGATCACAAATGTTTTTATCATTCGACAGAGGAGCGAGTGTTGACTGCCTTCTGTGGACATAAATGGGTCACAACATAGCAGCTTTTCAGGTGACTTTGAATGTCCCGGCAAAAGAAGTGAAACTGGGGTTTGAAGATCTCAGCGAGCACATCTTTGGACTCCTCACGCTGTTAGGATTCTTATGACACCAACCGCCACCAAGTTTATCTTTAGGAGTTTGTGTAGCGCAGAGCACAGCGTTATGAAAAACTGTGACATGTAGCAGTATGAATAACTTGGCTTGAGGCAGGCACACTTTGATTGCCGAGTCATTCTGTCAGCGCAGGTACTTGGTATCTGTGTTGACAGTTGTCGTAGGTGTCTTTACATTTCTGTGTAGCATGTCAAGGTGAGAAAATACGACTACACCTGAGATGGTAAGAACTTCAGGTTGGAGCTATTCTTAGAAAGGCATCATACAGAGTGACCTTGTAAGTGTGATACAGTGCCCATATTCAGTGTAATATTCGACAAAGTAGATGTCTTTGAATGATTGTGGCTTGGAGAGTGCTCAGGTAGAGTAGAAAAGCACTTTATCAAAACCAGTCCACCTACCATCCCTGTCGCCGAGTGAAAAGCTGTGTGGAAGATCTTCCGTGTGCTTTGTTTGATCATTTGTTAAAATCCTTTTTTTACCTAAAATATTATGTGACCACATTGCAAGTGTGTGAAGTGAAGAGGATGTATCTGACATTATAAGTTGTTTGGTTTTTTTTGGGGGGGGGGGGTCTGTAGCTCTTATAGGTAAGACACAACCTGAGCAGAAGATTCAGTTAATAATAATTTTAATTCTGGGCAGAAATTGCACATTTTAGATGTAAATCAATAGTCACATGTTTTAAAAAATCATGAATGGTACTCAAGGTCACTTGAATTATTTATTTTGTCGATGGTGGGAAATTGTAATTTATCTTTTAAGACTTTTCCTGTGCAACATGCCAGATAATGGAATAAATCATAAAAAGAAGATGCGGTGCATTAGGAATGCACTAAAATAGAATAAGTGATTTTAGTATGTATGAGAGCACAACAGTGCTCGGCCTTTGGTGGAGATGCAAAGACTGAATGAGCAAATAGAAAGATTACCAGCTATCTTGACGTAACTGACAAGTGACAGCTTACCATCAGAGAGACTGTAGCTGTCCAGTCAGCTAGAAGACATATTGTGTAACTGAGTGTAACATGCTCTATTTGAATCTGTCATCGTACCATCTTCAAGTCAGCCTTTTCAGATTTCATCCTTGTCTTCGTCTACTGTTATCCATTTAACGCACAACAAAACGCTACAATAAAGGCAAAACCACAACAGAGCTCAGGCTGCGAGCGAAACAGTTTCTGATTACTAATTACTACTTCTTACAAAGTGAATCATTTAGGAGAAAAAGTCCAAGCCTGCTTATAAATGCAGCATCAGCGTGAGGTGTGACTTGTGTTTTGACAGACTGCCACACTCTGATGGTGTTGCCCTCATCTTAGCAAGAGAGTTCACATCATCTTGCTAAATTATCCATTTGGAGCATGTTTTATTCATTTAGGGCCAAATTATGCAAAAACAAAAAAGAACTCTCTTTCTTGTTCCTCTGGACACTAATATAAAATGTTCATATAATAGTGAAAGAAGAGAGAAGGTCAGAGAGAGTTTGGCGAAGGCCGAAAAAGTCCAGTTGTCACTGCACGTTGTTTCCTGACTAGACAGTAATGAATCCTATTTCGCTATAAAGAGAGAGGGCTTCAATGAGCCAGGCAAAGTAATGGGCCATACAATTTATTTACATCAACAGGGAATCTGTGGAAGAACTGGGCTATTAGTCAACTGTACAATAGGGAACAATTGTGTCACGTCTGCATCAAAGTTGCCTCGGGCAATAGTGTGAAGTGCCAGCAGTGCGAAGTGCAGTTAGCAGTTATTCTAGCCAGGACTGGCGGTGCAGTGATAATGCCCAAAGAGACGCTTCACCCTCACTGGCTGCTTTATGAGCTAGCAGCTCGCCCTCAGTCTGCACTCAGTGAGAGGAAGATGGTGCTTTATTGTGCTGTTGAAAGTCCTGCTCTCGCCGTAACTATGCCTTGAATTGCTTTTTGCAATTATATTTGTAGGTTGGAAAGGAGAAAAAAAACTCCAAACATTTCACCAAAGACAAAAGACAGACTTTTGCTATCCATTTGTGAGCATCAGTGAAGGGCACTTTGGGCCGGTCGATGCAATTTTTCTTGGCCCAGGAGGCCTTGTCTCAGGTAGAAGGAGATGAAACAGGAAGCCAGGAAAGTTGTAAGTCCTGGAGGGGGTATATTCATGTCACAGCTCGATGTTTAACTTGCCATCCCCATATACCCGAGCCCAGAAGACAAGGAAATGAGCTGTGCATTTCCCCACACAGTGGTGCTGAATGTCCTAGTTAGGACCGTTTAATATTAATGGCTGGAAGAAAGGTGCTGCTACAAAATGATGCTCACAGTGTTTAAGCAGCTGATGCAGTGTTCTTAACCCACTGGGAGCTTAGTGGGCCATAGCTGACTCCTGGAAGACTTCCAGATGGAATAATAGGGGCAAACTGTGTGATAGTAGGATACCTGAGGAGGCTGTCCTCTTATTCCCTGTTGGTCCATTTGCTGCTCTGTATGATTGGTCTTTCTCCTGTTGAAGTAGCACAAAGGCCAGCAGGACCAGGTCAGAACTTCTGATTCAAAAAAATAATATAAAAGTGGGCCACAGGGGAAGAAAGGCTGCTGTGGAAGCAAGTCGTTCTGGGTTTTGAAATATTGTGTCCATTCATTGTGGATTGATCTGCTTTCTTCTTCTGCAACATGCTGTGACAAACTTGTTTCATGTGAAATGAATGTGTTTGACACCCTGCAGTGCAGCTCAACTCGCCTTTGAAACCCATGCCTGCAACAACTAACAATGGGGGAAAAAATATTGAGCAACAGCCTTCGTGCTTCGCGCAAAGATGTGTAATTAGCAACCAAAAACGCCGGAACCCCGCTGTTCCTATTTTTTTGTTTGGTTTGTTTAGGATTGTTTCTCTTGGTGTTATATTTTAAAACCGGCTCAACTTCAGACACCATGACTATTATAACAATCCAATTTGATGGAGGACTTGGATCTGAATTATTTTTTGGGGAAAACGTACCGCCATTAATCCAGATGGTAGTTCTGCGATAGGCATAGACTTAGATTTTGGCAATAATGTCTGAAACAAGTCCTAAGACCATTTTCCATGGCTTTGACTGGATCAAAATGTAAAAACATTTTCAGCCATGTATACAAATTTCACTTCATACAGTGGGAGAAATAGTTATTTGATCGCCTGCTGAATTTGTAAGTTTGCTCATTACAAAGAAATTAACAGGTGATAGTTTGATTTTAATGGAGAAAGAATATCAAACAAAATTCCAGAAAGAAACAAAAAAACAAAAGTTATAAATTGATTTTCCTCTCATTGAATAAACTATAAAATTAGACATTGTTCATTTCTTTATAAGTGAGCAAACTCACAGATTCAGCAGGGGATAAGATAATTATTTCCCCCACTGTAGATGCAATAATCACATTTGCATGTCACTACACATCATTGTGATGATGCAGGAAGATGTATGTAATTCTCTGTGCTTATATCCTTTGCATTGGAAACTATTTCATCAAAACAGTGTACATTTCAGGGCACATCCCTTTATTTGTATTGCAGAATTTCTGAATCATGATGCACAGCTGTCAGTGTGAGGAGGCTAAAGATGAAAAAGTAAAAACTGTTGGGTTTTGCTGCTGTTAATTTAAAGTCTAATTGCCATGATCATATATAGACTACATGTGTCTTTGCACCTCTTTTCCATTCAGTGCCCTGATTCAGCATGCAAGCAGGATCTGCTGGCTTACCTTCAGAGAATTGCCCTGTACTGTCATCAGCTCAACATCTGCAGCAAGGTGAAAGCTGAGGTCCAGAATCTGGGTGGAGAGCTCATCGTGTCTGGGGTAAGTGCTTCACTATCACTGATGTTGTAGACACGCTTTAAGCGTAGATTCACTAGACTTGATCCATTTAAGACCTTTTTTATGCTCCGTGCTGCGGATGGGCAAATCTTTTTTTTCAAGGTCATAATGAAGCTTGGAAGATGAGATAAAGGGTCATGTAGATTATGGCTGATGCAATTATTTCAAAACGATTGCCATCTAATAATACCTGAAATATGCACCACGGGCTTTTTTCCAGTTGTAGTGTTCATGCCTCATGAACTCCTAATAGTGCTCCAACCAAAATCAGACAATTATTCCATGTTGCTTGGATTTAATATTCATGAGGTTCTTAAACTTCTTATCCACCATGTTTTTCAGTGTATGGAAATATAGAAGTTAATACAAAAACTACAACAATGCACAATTTTATGAACCTTTCTAAACAGTATCATTTGTATAACTTATAAAATAGCTGGTATACGAGTCTCTTCTATCATCATTAGTGCAGCATGTGTGGACTTTAAACACATTTTAAACTATTAAAGTTGAGCCCTGCAGTTCTCCTTACTGACCAGTTTTTGTGAATTTAGATATTATCAGGGGAAAAAAAATAAAAGATCTGTTTCAATGGAGCCAACTAAAAACAAATTTGACTTTTATCTTTGCTTTGGATTTCCCCGCATCCTGCGTTGATACACTTCTTAATTTCTCAGGACTCTAATGTTTGTCTCACATGAGATATGCAAGCCCCGCTGAGATTTTAACCTTTTCATGGTGGCCAGCTGGAGTCCACACTCATTAAATCTAAACTGTTGACTCGTCTCAGTGTGATGTAGGAGGAGGCCCACTGGCCACGACCCTTAAATGTCAGCCAAACAAAACAGACGGAGACAGAGGTGCACCTGACCCCTGCCTCTGCTAATTAAGAACTGCTAAAATAAGATGTCATATAGTGAGAGCCGTGTTTTTATCCTCTCTAATTGCTGGTTGCGGCACAGACCTTCTAGGTGTTGTATCTACACTGCTGTGCAAAAGTCTTGAGTCACCCTTCATTTCTTCATATTTTGATTCCAAGGAGCCAAATGTTATTGTGATTTTTGGTTTTAAACAATAGTTGTCCAGGCTTTGAAAGTTTTTTGCTGTTTTTTACTAACTTCTAGTCCAGTCCTTGTACCTTATCATTTTTAAAGAAGCATTTTTGTTGAACCACTTAACACTGAAGTATAAGTGGAAGTATAAAAAAGGCACTTAATTCAAGGGATGAAGCAGTGTTGTGTCTGAACGTAACAGACAACTTACAATTTAAAATTCATTCTTTGCTATCTTTAGTCACTTACTTGCATAAACACATCATTTGTTCCCTGCTCTTTAGTTGAATCCATGAAAAATGCCAAAAATAACAGAGTTTGACAAGCACACGATACAAGTATTGCAACAACAACGTAATTCTTAGAGAGCTGTTAGCCAAAAACAAATTTCATTATGGTGTGCAGTGTGGCCTTAAAAAATCTGAGGAAACTGGACAAGTGGACAGTTTCTAAAAGACCCTGAAATCTAGAGCAGATGAACAGTATCTAAAAGTCATGTCCTTAAGAAATAGGAAGGAAGAAATGGAAACAGGAGAAAAGTCTGAGACACGCCAAATTATGTAAGAACTAGACTGAAATTTTGTGGTAACAGGTTATATTAAGTGATGAATCCATTCATCATCATTTGAATCATTTGAAATTTGTGGTTCAAATTGGAGCTGCACTTCAGCCAGCAGTGTTCAGGATCGAAAATGATTGACTTATGAATACAAAAAGGTACCATCACAATTTGATCCACCGTGCAAAACCATCTGGAAAGCTTCTGATTAGCAACAGCTTCATTTTTCAGAATGATCCCAAACACACTGCTAATGCATTAAAATCATAGCTGTGTGGAAAAACACACAATGCAACATTATCATAGAAATAGAGAGATAGACCTTATGAATTACAGATATATTAGAAAAATAAAATAGAAAAATAAATAGATTAGAAAAAAATTGGGTACCAAAAAAAAAAATATGCCCAGAGCCTGGATGTAGCCACAGCAAGAAGAGCTTTGAATGTCCTTCAAGAAACCTGGAGAACTATTCCTGAAGAAGACAAATTAACCAAAAGTCTGCCCAGGAGAGTTCAGGCAGTGTTTAAAGACAAGTGATCAGTGTTGGGTAAGTTACTTTAAATTAGTAACTTAGTTACATTACTAGTTACTTCTATCAAAAGTAACTCAGTTACTTCAAGTTACTCGTT
>NW_005187628.1:564258-597344 GCF_000239375.1 Pundamilia nyererei | reverse complement strand
TTAGTCCCAACACTGCAAGTGATCATACCAGTGTTACTTTTTCTAGCTCAACAGAACTGTACACACTCTGCTGTAGATAGAAATGAGAATGAGGAAAGAAATGAGGGTGGCTCAACACTTTTGCACAATACTGTAACTGATATGTTTCAATGTTGTTTAAGGCAAGAAAATTTGTGTCCTTTTCATTCTAAGACAAACTGACTTTTGATGTAATATTTTTCTCTTTCCCCTCCAACTCATCGTACCCTCTTCAGCTGGACAGCGCCACCTCCCTGATCCAAGCGGCCAAGAACCTAATGAATGCAGTGGTGCTGACTGTAAAGGCATCTTATGTAGCTTCCACCAAGTACCAGAAGGTGTACGGAACAGCGGCTGTTAACTCGCCCGTTGTGTCTTGGCGCATGAAGGCCCCCGAGAAGAAGCCTCTGGTAAAAAGGGAGAAGCCCGAGGAATGCCAGACTCGTGTACGACGAGGCTCCCAGAAGAAACACATCTCCCCCGTCCAGGCCCTCAGCGAATTCAAGGCCATGGACTCCTTCTAAGAAGAAAGAGAAAAACGAAAAAAGAAGTCATGCTTAAGAAAAACAACTCAACATGACGGCGAGAAGTTGATGAAAAAGTTCCCTTTTTACATTGTGTTAACCCAGCTCTGTTTGCCCTGTGTGTGCTTGGTGACACCTCAGGAGGACTACAGTATATATTAAAACTGCCACACTGTGGCTCCTGTTAACACTGTGGTCCTCATGGCTCACAGACAGCCAGCACACAATCCAACAGTATTTATCGATCTTATTGTAGCTTAATATGTGAGAGCCAAAATGTGACAAAGACAGAACGACATTTTGAAAATATGGAAGTTAAAAAACAAAAAAAAAGGGGAAAGAAACATATCAGAGGAGGAAGTGAGGCATTAAAAAAGATAATAAAATTAATTGTGGCAGTTGATATTCTAGCTGTATCATTAATGTGCTACTGACTGGCTGCTTGTATACACACTTAAACAGTCTCAATGGAAATCTTACATGGTTCAGTAAAGGAGTTGCTCTAAGCGGAGGATATCAGTGGTGGTATGATCCTTGATGACTTTGTTTTTTTTTTTTTCAACTTGAATGTTAACCTGTAGTGCTAGGAATAACCTATGTTTAAAATACCTGGAAGTGTCAGCATCCGAGTAGTTCCCCCATTCCCGATGATTATAATAATAATAATATTAATAATAATCCATATGGTGTTGTTTTTTTTTTTACCAAAGCACACTTATGGTCTATTGTATTGCCTTTTTAAACCCCTTTTCTTGAATGGTAACGTCACTAACTATGATGACCTTGTTTGGAAGTCGTGTAGCGTATAATATAGACAGAGAGGTTTGACTAGTTGTGGTTTGCTCAGAGAATAGAACCCCTGCATACGATACCTTTATATCCACCCTTCTCTAATAAATCCCCCAACTTGACACCTCAAGTTTCCTGTGTCTTTATTACTTTCATATAAGCAGCAGCTACAATATCAATCAGAGTGTTACAGCCCGTCATTAGTCAGAAGGATCTGACAACTGCTCGAGATTCACGTGCAAGATGAAGGAGGAGAAAATATCCATTAGTGCCGCAAGCTTACAAGAATAGGTGTATTGATTTGGGGTCACAGGTCAACTCTGCGCTGTGACTGGAGATAATTGGTCTTGGCTCAGCACGGTTAGTGCTGTCGTTGTGATATTTCCACACATTCTCCACACAAGCAGTCCTAACGTATGTGATCGCTTTAGCCTTGAAGATCTCAACACATCTGAAATGGATCCCCATAATTTTTACTGACATTCATGTTCAGCAGGTGTCATGTATCCTTTGTAACAGCGCAGCGTCTGCCACTAAAGTTGTATGTTTGTCCTCAGACATCATCATCATATCCTACCTCCTTGGAGAGTGTGGGGGAAGTGCCCTGACCTTTCTGCTAATGCCTCCGCGAGACTGATGCTTAACCGAAATGTCTTGACCACGATTGTATGGATTGATATTGAGCGTAGCGCCGACATTCGAGTCCCGCCTTCAGGCTTTGATGGTTCCTAAACGTTTCCCAGAGCACCATTATCGACCCAAAAACGAACACTTAAATAAATGGACAAATTCCGCCCTCACTCGTGGTGAAGCCAAAACATGGCAAACATAAACACCAGCTCACCATCACCACGTAAGCGAGCGCTGTTCCCACTTCGCTCAAATCTTAGTGGTATTGTATTCTCTTAGAATACAGTTTGCCTATTAAATTGACATTCATGTGATGGGTGTGATGTGCTGCCAAAGCTGTATCAATTCCTCATTGTCTCAAAGTTAACTGCTGACTCCATGTCAGGTGTATAAGTCGGTATTGATTACTGAAGTCCTTATCAATCTCTCTTAAATCTGCTGAGCTGTCAGAGAAGGAAGGAAAGGATTGGTTATGAAAGAGGCGCAGCTGTTGGGGAGGCAAGACGAGAAGCCCCACAGTTCTCTGAATGAGGAAGTCGAGCTCTCTTAAAGAAAGAGATCAAAGATCAGCGTGAATACTACCACTATAAACTTTATACAGGAGCAAGACCTGATTACGACCTCCTGTTTTGTTTAATTCCAAGAAATTAGCTCAGTTTTAGAGACAGCGCAATACATTCATTATTTATATATATATATTTTAAAAAGTCCCCAGAGGCATTTGCACACTGTGGCATTACAACACCGGAGAGCAAATCAACCAACTGTTTAACACGACCTCGATCTCTTACGAATCAAATCAAAAGCATCGACATGCATAATTGTCCCAATAATGGCTCATGCAACATTAGTTTGAATAATTCTGCAGTTCGGTCCCTGATAATGAATAAGGTTCTTTATGTATCCACATTGTGCTGCTAATGACCATTAAACACAACATGCATCAGGCATCCGTGCATCACCAGGCCACCCTCTGTTTAGGAAACAGGGCCACAGGGGAGAAGTAGTAACACAATCCAGTTAATGGAGGGATTAATTCCTGGCTGTTGTGCTGTCTTAACTAAAATTATCCCTGTGTGTATCCATCCCTCCTATCCAAATAAAGCAGGCCGCGATGGCTGACAGCTTGTTCTCTTCGAAAATTAAAAATAATTAAAAAGAAATAACGACGGTGGCAGAAATGCCAGTGCAGTGTAGGGTTTTAGCACTTTGATTTGAGATGGGATTCGCTGTATTAAAAGGATTAAAACAGAGTTCTAATCTAGTTAAGCAAACCTCCCTCAAACCAACTATAAAAATAGACGGAGAGGAAAATGACTGTCAAAGTCCCAGAGGGAGAATGGTGATGAACAGCACACAAGCAGCTGCCGCAATATGCTTTTTTGGCTTCTGGTCTATGGTGTCACAATCCTTCTGACACCAAGCACTTTGCCATCTGCACACGCGCGGACATCAGCGCTGTAAAGGGACCTCTTTATGGCCGTTGTTGTAACGTCGAGATTAAATCTGGGAAACCGTCTTAGTGTGACCTGATGACACTGTTGAGTCTCTCTCTCTTTTTTTTTTCATCCATTCACTAAGACAAGAAAGGTTATCAGCGAAATGCATTTTCTGAAACGTCCTTAGCTCCACATTAGGTAGGCAGGATGTGGTTGTTTTCTTCTTCTGGACAAAAACATCACTAATGCAGCGCACAAATATTTACCACCTGATGAATAATTCCGGTCTGAACCCACCGACACATTACTGCTGCAAATTAATTGCGGGCGGTTTTTGGGGAGATATGAAATGAAACCTCAGGCTTTGTCTTCTTTATTTATTTATACCTTTAGCTCTTTGGATGTACTTCCACAAAAGGGTTAAACCTATTTCTAATTCTAATTTTCTCAAGAAAGCCACGAGGTATAGAGAGTCTAGACAATTCATAATTTCTTCAGAATGCTGGCCTATGCTTTTAAAAGAGCCTGAGTAACACAAACACTTCAAGTCCTCTGCCACTGGTTCATACCTCTTTCAGGTTCAGCTCAGCTTCTCGAACACGCCTGGAGGTCAAGCAGGTGTGGCTTCCCAGAAGGTGCATTTTTGCACTTTTGCATATTGATATTTCAGTTTTAATCACATTTGAAATTTACCCAAAACACAATAAAACTGATACCACAGGACTGTATTGCTATTTAGTCCCAAAATACCGGGACTAAATCATAAATGTTTAAATCATAAATTTATGATTTAAATCATAAATTTAAATCATTAAATTTATGATTTAATATCATAAATATTAAAGAAAATCATTATCTCCATAAATATTCAATATTCTTCCTTTAAAGTTCCCTTAAATAGCTCTTTGTTTAAGGCGATTGCCAGCTGAGGAAGTGCAGGTTTCAGTACTGACTCATCTACAAAGGAATGCACATTTTGAAAATTCTTGTAGATTTTTATGCCCTGGTTAAGATAAGACTACTAAAAAATGGGTTAAGATTTATTTATTTATTTAAAACAATTTTTTCTGTAACTGTTGCATTGAGACAGGATGCAAGCTGCAGTCTCCTGCATCAAACTGCATATGCTACACCCCCCCTACTGCTTCCTGTGCTCCATAAAGGGCACACTATTTCCAGCATTTGCTTTGAGTATTTGTGCTGGACATAAATCATGCAAAGAACAAACATCCAAATATGAGTGTAATACACAGGCTTTCTGGACTGGATATATAGTTAAAGGATTATTCCTTCGGAAATAAATCTTAAGGTCATTCATCTTACCAACAGTGTGGAGCATTGTTGTGTGACCCACCTTATAAGGACTGCCACACATTCTCATTTTCCTGCTGTACGTCTCAACTGGCTCAGTAATGCAGGAGATTTCATTCTTAGAAGTTACTGTGGCTCTGAGCTTTTATGTGTAAGAAAGGGATGAAAACATTTCCCTGGTTGTGCAACACAACTAAGAAGTAGTTTTAACGAGTTGAATCGAAAAAAGAAAAACTTTTTTTTGCTTTATGTGTTGCTTTGCGTTGTCTTTTCTGGAGGCACCGGCATTCATGATGTCAGAAGGTATGTTGAACAGATGCCGTCAAACCACCTCTGGCTGTCTGGTACATCTTCTGTGCACTCTAAATGCTGTCAGAGGCCACTGCTCTGCTCCGACAGAATCTCCTCAATTACCTTCTCACCTGGATGGCAGTGATGGACAGCTGGGGGGAGGGGGCAGGACCTGGAGCGTTGTCTCCAGGTGTGTCTTCCTCTCTCACGCACGCACTCACACACATGTGGATTTGCTGCTTGGAGAGACAGCACTTAATTTTTATCCAATAATCAAACACATTTAGTATTTATAAAATGCATTTAGTAATTCTGTTTTTTCATCCACATTTTAATCACTTGAAAGCCCGCTTCCTCTAGTTTTCACCGATTTGTTATGTTCTTCATTTAGGCTGTTTGTCATTGATGGCTCACAGCCAATGAGCTCATTTTTAGCCTAATTGCATCTCTCTGTTATTTCAAATAGCAAACGGCCATAAGCTAATACTAAAGGTAGGACCAGTGGTCCATCCTTTCATCTTTGTGCTTTATCCATGTACTGTGATACATACAATCATAGTTATGCCAAATATGAAAGTCAGTTTTAGCAATTCAGAGGAGTTTGATTATGGATTTACAGATTTCTCTATCTAGAGTTCTTTAATTAAAACAAAAAAGCCCTTTAGTTGCTGTAGTTTGAAAAGCCATCAGATCAGCATCAGTTACTGTTGTTTTACGTGCTTGTAATGGAACTGGATGTGGAAAGTTTTCACTTTAGAAGATTTTCTACACTACATGGCGTCACCAAAACAACCTTTGGCTATATCCTGCATTTTGAAGCAGCAAAGTTTCTCACAAAATCTCTCATTATAAGAACAGCTTGACATCTTGGGAAAACAACCTTTTTTTGCTTTTTTGCCAAAAAGTTCTAAGCGATCGATACCACTGTGGCCACTCTGTCCATTAGATATAAAGTTACTGCAGCAAAGAAAAAAGACTAACATGACATGAAATAGTGAGATGTAAATATGCTGAGAGCTGGATTTAATTTTTAGTCATTTAATCAATTTTTAAGTAGTGTTTTTGCATTCGTGTTTTTTTTATGATTTTCATGCAGTTCATCGCTGATACTGTACATTTTATGTCTACTTCTATAGTACTATAGTCACTCATCTCCCTTCACAGGAATATAAACATGAGTGTTATTTGTAATCCATAGGGGTTTAATATGATATCAGCCCACCCTTTGCAGGTATAACAGGTTTAACTCCACAGGATGTAGGAGTGTGTTTATGTGAACCATTGGAAGCCTTCTTCAGAGGTGCAAGGTCAGACACTGTTGGAGAGAACCTGGCTCACAGTCTTCACTCTAATTCATGCCAAAGGTGGTCTCTCAGGTTGAGGTCAAGACTCTGTGCAGGCCAGTCAAGTTCTTCCACATCAAACTCGCTCATCCATGTCTTTATGGACCTTGCTGGTCCTCACTGGACCACCTCACTGGTGTGCAGTCATATTAGAACAGGAAATGTTCATCCCCAAACTGTTCCCACAAAGTTGGAAGCATGAAATTATCCAAAAATTCTTGGTATAGTGAAGCATTAAGAGTTCCGTGATTTTACGCTGTCTATGATTTCATGGCCTTTCGTTCCCAATCGCTTCCACTAACAGCTGACTGGAATATTTAGGAGTGAGGAGATGTCATGCCTGGACTTGTTGCACTGGTGGCACTAAGATGTTTGTAGAAGCAGTCTGCATGCCTAGGTGTTTAATTTTATACACCTGTGGCCATGAAGGTAACTGCAACACCTGAATTCAATCATTTGGATGGGTGAATGAACACGTTTGGCAGTATAGTGTATATCCTTTATACATTCTTACTTCTGTATACTCGCTTTGTGCAGATCACAACATTATTTTCTGCAAACCTAACTGAGAACACCGCATACATTTCCCTCTTCACGCGCGCTAACACGTGAGGCGCTTTACAGCTGAGCTGCCTCATGGCCCATCACACAATAATCAGGACAAACTTTGCCTTCGCCCTCATAACAACTTTTAATCTATCTGGAACATTGTTGAAAATAATGTTAACAGCTTAGAGAGGGGATTATTAGAGCCCACTGGAGGTCTGCACTCCACTGTTTTCTTCTTTTACAGTGCATTTCACCAGATGGTACCTTAATGAGCCGGAGCTGTCAATGTTTAAATTACAGAGAGGGAGGGATAGAGTGGCAAGCAGTAAAACGACCTTTGCGAATTTGAACAAGGTCATAGTAAAGTGGTCAGCAGACGCTCAAAATAGCTGTAGAAACCGTGTGATTAATGTTTTTGGAAATTAAATGAGGAAAGAGAGTGACCTCTTCTTGACCAATCAAATGGAAAGCTATCACATACGAATGATGTGGATCGCCTTTTTTCCCCTCTTTCTATCGCCAACTATTATCATCCCTTCAACTATTAAATATATACTATTAGCTTTAAAAGAGAGCAGACATAAGAGCAGCTCTTCGGCTGGAGTCCATATTTACCCATCAGAGGGGATGTGCTTTCTCATAGAGGCTGAAAAGTGTTTGACTGATAAAACTTTAAACACTTCTCTGCTTGGTCAGCAGCTTTTTATGGGTTATTCGGCTCAAACAGTAAAACACAGATAACTACTGATATAAATCAAACTATGGTATAAAACCATTTGTTTTAATGTTTCATCAAATTATGGTCTTTTATGCCCAGGCTAGGATTCATATGCTGAAAGCTATTAGTGCCACATGGGGCTGGAGTGGATGGATGCCCCTCGAAAAATAATTCAACACTACAGTGAAAAATAGGCACATAAGCACACTGTAACAGGACTAACATAGGCCCTGTGCTCTGGTAAGTGGCCTCGGAAACCTCCGTTTAATGCTCCTGAAATGCCCCCACCGCGTACAATTTTAAAAAGCCCATTATTTCTCATGATATTCGTCCCTCTGAGTTTATGGTTCTGTGACGGCATATGACTCAGTGTGTTGAGCTTACGTGTCTCATTTATCTAGAAACAGGAAATAACATTTCAAATGTCTGTGAATGAAGTGTTTCATAGTCTTTCTGTAACCCATTCCTGCTAATTACACATTCTTTTTCTAAGCATCTATGTTGCATACAGTATCTTTAGTTCATTATATTGTATTTCAAGTTTTTCCTTAGAGGAGGTACTACTCTTGTTATTTCGGATTTCAACATCTACTTTTTATTTTCCAAGTTGTACAAGTCCACAAGTGACGTTTTACTTTGCATTGCCTTATATGCAACAGAGAATTTTCACCAGCTAATAGCACTGGCTGGAGCGAGGTCTTCTCCTAGGGAAGCTACCGAGGAAACATACTAGTGCTGTTGCTCTTCCAGTGATCATCACAGGGAATGTGACATATACATGTGCTTTATGTAAGATTCTGCTGCACTCCCACGTGCCAGATCACACAGTGACTGTACCTGGCTTCAGGACTTTCCAGGTTAGCTTCATAAAACTTGCTTCTACATGCACACCACCAACCCCCCCAGCAGGGCCTCTTGCCAACTGATAAGGTGTGATATCACATGAAAATTCATTAGCCAATTTCCAAAAGTCAAAAAACAGAAGCAATGTAATAAGTTTTGAGGTTTTAGAGTATTCTCATATGTATTCCCCCAAACTTCGTAACTAAAGTATGGAAAAAAACAATGAAAAAAATAAAATGTGCATTGTTTTGTGGTCTAATAAATCTCTTACATTTCCCAAAATATAAATGTTTTTAACCATCTTCTTTCTAATATACTCAGTATGTGATTTCCACGTCAAATTTTCATCTACTATTACACCCAAAAAGCGAAATTTAGTAACTCTTTCAATTAATTCTCCATTAATGGACATAATGACTTCTTCCTCCTTTGCACGATTGCCAAATATCATGAATTTCGTTTTTGTCAGATTCAAAGATAATTTATTTACATCAAACCATTTTTTTAATTTTAACATCTCAGAAATCATAATTTCAACCAAATCTTTCAAATTCTCTCCAGAGCAATAAAAATTTGTGTCATCTGCAAATAAAATAAAATTTAACCTTTTTGATTCGTCACAGATATCATTAATATATAAATTAAAAAGTTTAGGTCCCAAAATAGAACCTTGAGGAACGTCACATACAAGCTTCAATCTTTCAATGTGGATTTGCTGCTTGGAGAGACAGCACTCAATTTTTATCCAATAATCAAACACATTTAGTATTTATAAAATGCATTTAGTAATTCTGTTTTTTCATCCACATTTTAATCACTTGAAAGCCCGCTTCCTCTAGTTTTCACCGATTTGTTATGTTCTTCATTTAGGCTGTTTGTCATTGATGGCTCACAGCCAATGAGCTCATTTTTAGCCTAATTGCATCTCTCTGTTATTTCAAATAGCAAACGGCCATAAGCTAATACTAAAGGTAGGACCAGTGGTCCATCCTTTCATCTTTGTGCTTTATCCACGTACTGTGATACATACAATCATAGTTATGCCAAATATGAAAGTCAGTTTTGGCAATTCAGAGGAGTTTGATTATGGATTTACAGATTTCTCTATCTAGAGTTCTTTAATTAAAACAAAAAAGCCCTTTAGTTGCTGTAGTTTGAAAAGCCATCAGATCAGCATCAGTTACTGTTGTTTTACGTGCTTGTAATGGAACTGGATGTGGAAAGTTTTCACTTTAGAAGATTTTCTACACTACATGGCGTCACCAAAACAACCTTTGGCTATATCCTGCATTTTGAAGCAGCAGAGTTTCTCACAAAATCTCTCATTATAAGAACAGCTTGACATCTTGGGAAAACAACCTTTTTTTGCTTTTTTGCCAAAAAGTTCTAAGCGATCGATACCACTGTGGCCACTCCAATCTTCAATCTTTCAGAGGTATTGCTGAGATAATGTACATATTGCGACCTATTTTCTAAATAACTCTTTAACCAATTCAATGCCACTCCTCTCACACCATAATTATACAATTTAGAAATCAAAATAACATGTTGTAATGTGTCAAAAGCTTTTTTTAAATCAACGAATACCCCAACGGTGTATTTAATATTATGGGTTGCAGATGAAATATCATCAATGAAAGTCAACAATGCTAATGCCGTTGATCTATTTTTCAAAATCCAAATTGATTTTCATTTATTAGTTGATTTTTTTCAATAAAACTATCAAGTCTTTGCGCAAAAAGTTTTTCAAGCACTTTTGAAAACCGTGACAAAAGAGACACTGGCCTATAGTTGTTAAAACTATGCTTATCTCCTGATTTATATCAGGGTATCACTTTTGCCACTTTCCTTCGATCAGGAAATACTCCTGATTGTAACGAGAGATTAAAAATATAGCAAAGAGGAATACTTATACAGTCTAAAGTCTTTTTAATTATATACCATCACAGTCAGTAGATTTTGTATTTCTAAAATTTTCTACATTTGCTACTATTTCTTTTATGGTAATATCAGCTAAGAATATAGAATTAACCACTCTACTTTCTCCTATCCAAACTTCATATTCTGGGTCATCATTTTTTCTAATTAAATTTGCTAAAGTAGGTCCAACATTTACAAAAAAGGAATTAAATTCGTTTGCTACTTCAGTCTTATTATCGACAACTTGATTATTCCTAACAAAATAAATAGGCCGATCTGAGGGTGTGTTCTTGTTACCCAATACTTCTTTAAAAATATTCCAAATGCCCTTAATATTATTCTTGTTTTCCTGAAAAAGTTTATTATAATAGTCTTTCTTTGGCTTTCCTCAATATTAATACCAACTTATTTTTATAAACTTTATATTTCATTTCCGCATTCTTAGTTCTCTGTGCTATATAGTCCCTATATAAATTATTCTTCTTTTTACACGCATTTGCAAGACCCTTAGTTATCCAAGGTTTCAAATTCTTATTCTTTTTCCTATACTTAAATGATACCAATATAATAATCATAATCATATAATAATCATTTTCATTTCGCAACTTTTCTCGGTCATTTTAGTGCAACTTTCACATCACTGCTGTTAATGCATTTCCCCACTGGTATTAGACTGATGTAGCACATTAGTACTACTGAATCTCACAACCCATTGCACTTTTGTCAGTCAGAACTCTAGATCTCTCGCTTTCCCGAATACTCAAGCATTGCATCATTGTTTTCAATCAAATTACTTCAAACTTTTTGTGCCAGTAACACACCATGAGTGGTAGCGAAATCCCCCTTAATTCAAAGCAAATATAAACATGTGTGCGCAGAAGAATTTGGGGTTCAGCTAATAGAAATACATACTCTTGTGTCACAGGTGTCATGTTGCTAGTACCAGCTTGGACACCCTTTCGTCTATGAACTGGAGAATGGCCAGACTACTTTGAAATGATAGAAGGGCTACGGTGACTCAATCAACCACTCATTACAAACAAGGCATGCACCAGAATATCTATCAATGCACAACACTGGATCTTGATGCAGAGGGGTTCCAGCAGCAGAAGACCACACAAGATGCCATTCCTGTCAGCTACTACAAGGTGTTGAGGTTGCATTTCACATGGACTCACCAGAGCACCTTTGAGATGTCCGAAAGTATGTAAAAAATGTTTCCACGCCATTACACCATGAGCCTTGATTCTGTACTTCAATGTTGTTTACACCAAATTGTGACCCCACCATCCAGAAGTTGCAACAGAAAGGGAGACTCCTCAGACCAGGCAACATTTTCCAGTCTTCTGTTCTTTCATCTTAAACTTGATTTGGACAACTGGAAATCTACGTCTTAACTGATGTTGTAACTGGAAACTCCTACACCACAAACTTGCAGGTAATTCAAGTTGTTGCGACTTGACATGTAATTACATTTCTCATAAATATAAAAAATGCAGAAGCTTGTGGCGTTGCATTAAAATGGGGTTCCAGTTAAGTTAAGACGCATAAGTATAGTTCATGTATTAGTGAACCTCAGTTTCCTGTTCTTAGCTAATCAGAGTGGCACTTTGTGGCGTCATCTGCTGCTGTAGCCCATCTAAACCCATAACATGTCAAACCTTCATCCAGAAATGCTCTTCTGCGTACCCCGATTGTAAGAAGTGGTTGTTTGCAATTTTTGCTGTCTGTATTGACCGAGAACTTTGCACAGAGAGCTGCCGCACACTGGAGAGTTTCTGTTCTTCTGACCCTTCTCTGTAAACCCTGGAGATGGCTGTGTGGGAAAATCTCAGTAGATCAGCAGTTTCTGAAATCCTCAATGAAACTATGAAAGGTCATTTAAATCACCTTTCTTCCTTATTCTCATGCTTGCTTTGAACTTCAGTAGATCATTTTGACCATGAGTTGCTGATATGTGATTAGCTGATTAGATATTTGCATTAATTACAAATTAACTACCGTTCCTAATGAAGTGATCAGTTTGTGTATATTCATATTGTCATAACTACATTCTGCAAAATAAATTCTTGTTTCTTGACCTTGTTTTTTTCCACTTTGTAGTTAAGTGTAGTGCTGAGAATAATTATTCAAATGTCATTTTTACCAAAGCCAAGCACTTAATAACCCACACTGAGGCCAGGTTGGATGATGCATGTTGACCTACTGCAAATGACAACCAACATATGTTTAAGTTGTGCGCTGTGTTTTGAAAGTATAACGACATTTGTCCTGACCTAACACTGCATTAACCTCGCTGCTTATTAGAGCAGCAGGCATGCCCTTTTTTCCTACAGAGAAATGCAGATGTGGCTTCATATATCATCACATAAACACCGTCCTGTTGTGATGGATTCCATTGGTGTTCCGTTAAAATTAACCTTGCCAAGTCTAGAATCTAATGTGGAGCCTGTTTTCACAGCACGCTACTGTCACGTTAGCCAGTGCCTAATTCTATCTAATTGAGTAATGACAACAACTCTGCAGAGTGACACCTCCACTGCAAGGTCAGTCCATAGCATTGCCAGCTTCACACAGAGAAACTGAGTCAAACCCACTTGTACCACAGAGCACATAGCAGGAGACACCTCCGAATCCAATAAATCTAACCACAGGTATCAAACACACACATACAAAGACACATGCGTGCAGGAATGCACACGCAGTCAGACACCAAGCAAGTGTCAGTACAGGCCAGATTCTGCAAGGGGGTTTTCACGACTCCATGGCTGGCGTTGTATCATCACAGCAAGATGGATCTGAGTTGATTCAGACTTTGTTTTGTGTGTGTGTGGTTTTTGCATCAGCTCTTGTTTCTGCCATCATTGTCTTGGTACACTGAATTCATCTTTGGGCATAACCATGAAGTGGAACGTCTTCCTTCCTTTGTTGATCCCATTGATCTAACCATTCAGGGAGCCAGATTAATCAAAATCGCATATTTTTATGACAAAGCCTATGCAAACCCACAGAAGTGTTCACGAAAATTATTTTGTAAGATTTAGCTGAGTACATGCATTTTTTATGACTCTTGAATTAAACCGGTGCTCCATTCATAGCTTAGTCATCATTATTTAAGATTAGAAACCTGATCAAGGATTTAGCTTGTAGCGTTCAGGTTAAATCGCATTCGCAGAAAAGCAAAAACTCATTTGTTGTGTAAATGTGTGTTGTTACATTTAGATAACCTGATCCCCTAAAAGAAAGAGCCTTCAAATGTGCAAAATATGGTAAAAAGGTAACCTTAGAAGTATTTTGGGTGCATGAATCTATTCTGCTGTGACTGAAAACTGAAGAAAAAGTGAATTGTTAAAACAGGCTGGTAAAAATGGAAGAACTGGTTTGTGGTTCAGACATTAGAAACAACTGACCAATATTTTATATGAAGGAAATGTTGAATAAATTGCAGTTTGTCTATATCTCTTAAAGGAGTTAAATAAGAAGCAGAAGAAAATGGATGAATGGACTGAAAAAATGAACCATATATCCAAAGGCTTGATGCTCCATATGTCAGATTTGGCCCTGCTGGTGTATGTTTGCTGAGGAATAATGAAAAACATATGCTGTCCAGATTGTAAAGTCCTCTGAGGTAAATTAGGGACGTTGGATATAAATTAAATTTCATCGACTGACACACATGAGAACTGGTGGTGTACTTCAAGAATAAACGCAGGAGGACAAGAGGATAGTCGCACCATGCCACTGTTTGTCCACTGATATTCTCCGGGGTAAGGATTCAGACGACTAATTTCCTTTAAACCTTGTTCATTACTTTATAATTCCATTCTTGTTGCACTTAATAACAACAAGCGCTTAGAGAAGGGCACCAAGGTGCTCCTCTAGCCATTAAAATGTTCCACCGCCCATTAAATGCATCTGTACCTTTTTGTAAGTAGCTCCATCCATCAATATTATGACGGGTGAATTTTCATTCACATGGCACTGGAGAGACCATCAACACTCAGCTTAGGCTGAACACAGAAAATATTGTCTACTTAAAGCCATGTTTAAGAAAGGAAAAAAGGAAAGATGGAGGAAAAATAGGGGCTGGTACTGAGCACGAGACCAACCCCCAGCTGAAAGCCCCGGTCGTGAGCAAGCAAATAGAGCTCTGGTGAAGCTGTGTAGGGTAATTCTTCATGTGGTGGATGAAGCTGGATTATAAAATTATTGATCAACATCAATGTTGAAGCATTAAGGATGCAATAAATCATCAAAATGATTCCCCCAGAGACAAAAATGACTAGAACTGATCAATAAAACCAAATATATGGTCACAATACAGCATTATTGTTTCATATTCTTTGATATTGGTAATAATCACAATATAAAATACAAAACAAATGCAATAATGGGATAGCATTATCAAGAAGGTTCTGGGTTCAAGCCTTCCTGGGGCCTTTCTGTGCGGAGTCCATTATGCCTGGTAGGTTTTGGTCCCCGGGTCCAAACGTGATAGTGTTGTGCTGTGTTACCCTGCGATGGGCTGGGTGTACCCGGCTCAGTGTCAGCTGGGATGGGCTCCAGCTAAATAGTTTGCTAAGCAGTTTCAGAATATGGTTCCAGGAATGGACATTTAATACTATTAATGAGGGGAAAGACATTTTCAATACATCATTTCGATGATAGGGATTTACAAGAATCTCTTTCTTTTTGCTATTATTTCATTTTGTTGCAAATTTGAGAGCTCTGTCATTTTACCTTTGACATAGAAAAGCTATTTTTTAGTTACACTATCACAGTGTGTTTTTTTACAACAAAAAACACATTTATTTTGTATCCAACTTTACTAGAGACAACTCACTGACGGTCAAGGTGGTCACAGTCTATCCTCTAACATCCTCACCACAGTCACCAGTTTCAGGCGGGGTGTTTAACCAGCATGATTATAGGAGAACAGGCTTTCCCCCCTCACAGCACAGGAAAAGCAGCTATCCCAGTTAACCTGATTTATATATAAAATCTATGTTTAAGTTATACAGTGGGCAATGCATATGTCGAGGGATCAATTAACCATAAGCCCATAATAATATGTCAGTGAAACAACATGCACAATACTCCACAGAAGTTAAAAGAAGCCAACAACGGTTTTATAAACTGCTCAGCTTGTCCTGCAACATGGTGATTTTAGTAGGCACTGTAAGTTTGGCTGTTTAATGTAGACTTTCCTCAGCAGTATGGTATTTCTTGTCATGTCTTCTGTTATTGATAGTTGATTAGTCAAATGTAGTCATGCACCGAACACGTCTTGATAACATCCCACATAACCACGCTGAGAAAACACCTGCTGTTATTTCAGTCTGTCAAATGCATATGTAGTCTTAAGGTCTGACTTGGTATGAGAGATATGAATATTGCTATGAATTATAATAGGGTGTTTTGGTAATGAAAAATTGTTGCTCAAGAACAGCATGTACTGTAAAAGAAGAGGCTGAACCAATAGCCAGGCTTTTAAGGGCTTTTGTTTTTGCTTAAAAAAAAGCATAATGATGATTTTTTTTATAAAGTAGGTTCGTTAGGTAAAAATATCAGAACCATTAATTGTACTAGATAATGACTTTCCCCCTCAAATAGGTTGCCACATTTTCCATTTGATCTCTGACTGTGGTTATAAAAGCCTTCTGCAGAGAGCTAACTAAATTATTTTTTCTGCATACAGCCCCCCCCCCCCCCCCTCCCATCACCATTGTTCCTGGTGCCAGATGTGAAGTAATACCTCTTCATCTCTTTGACAGGCACTTGGTAGAAATGAGGCTTTTAACTTTAAAAAATGACTTAATGGAAAGCTAAAAGAATACTAAAATAAAAAAAGAACCATTACATCTAAACTGAAGCATTTTCTTCATCAAGCCAGCCCCAGGTGCATCACTTTACTTGGCTATGCATATGAAATTGCACCCCCCCACACCCCAATCTATATTAACTTCACAGCTGTAGCGGTGTCAGCTTGGGCTAAGCTGATGTGTCCATTTCAAACAGCATTTCATTGCTATTCAGAGCCCCTTTATTTCATCATCTCTGTGCTTACCTCCAGTCCCTCTGGCTTCGAAGTAAACTGCAACATATTATGGACAATAACATGCTCAGAAATGTCCTATCATCAGACAATGGCCTATTCATGTGATAAAAGGTTCTGGATGGCAGGCGAGGTGCTGCCCAGTGTTTCTGACAGGAGGAGGAATACAGGGCAGCCGGCTGAGCACACCAGCACTAACGACTTCAAAATGCAATCTTTCATCTCACCAGCAGTCACGGAGACATATCATTCAAGCATCAAACGCAGCAGACGTTCTGATGTAGCAGAAAAAAGGCCCGAGGTATTTAAAATCTGATGGCCCTTTTGCAGTTACCCTCTCTGATTAACAGTCTTAAAGAATGCACATCTGTTGTCATATACCGCAAAGATTAATGAATCGCTGTATTATCTAATATCTAACAAATCCTGCATCTGATCGTGTCTCTAGCGATGACCACCGTCCAGAGCGAGCAACAGTCGAGGTCATAGATTTGCTAAAATGCATAGGCAACACAAACAACAAAAATAGCACATGTCAATATACACAATGCGACATAACTCATAAATTACAAGGTCAGCATAGTTTTTGCTTCTGAAAAGGTCAGAACTAGAATCTTAAATAAGTTACCACAGAAATACTTGGAGGTCTTTTTTTAAATAGAAAGTTTAAAAGAAAAAGTTGCAAAGTAGGTCTTTGTCACTTTAAAAAAATGGAGCGTGCATTGTCCAAGCTCAGTTGCAAACTGTAAAATAGTCTACAAAAGTCCAGTTTGCAGTATGGAAGGTGATTTATTCTGCAAGCATAACGGCAAAAGTTTGCTTTAAGTGCCTCCTTCGATACGTCCTCACTTCGGCAGACTGTTGATCATAACTGTTTCAGGGGAAGGAGGCAATAAAATATGAGCCCAAGACACCATATGTCTCTTTGCACACATGCGTATGCCTTAATTATCACACGCACGCCAACACAAAGCGAGCGCACACGCGCACATACAACGCAGCAGCAACTCCTAATTTTGATAAAATAAAATGCTACCATCCCCTGTGCAATTCAATACTGGGCTTCCTCTGAGAACAACAAGCTAAATGTTGGCAGTGGGGCCTCTTTGATTTCCAATTTGGAGTCAATTTGGAAAACATTGAAATTGCCATTGTTGCACAACTTGCTTGATTACATTTTTCATTTGTGTGTTGTATTTTCTACTCAACGGGGAACAATACTTGATGTCTACATTTGCATGGTGTACATTTTGCAGAATGTTCTCCCTTTAAACGAACACTGCAAGCATCAGCTTTGTTTGTGCTGAATGATTTTTGCATGAAATGAGCCAATGTTTTCCCCGAGTTATCAGAAACACAGAAATGGGTTCCAAACACGACAATATCTGATCGCATACGTCAAGTGAAGTCGCCATGTACTTTCTTAATATAATAAAGTAATCAGTTTAACAGGTATGCAGTGCTGCTGCGGTTATTGCAGAGGAAGACAATTCTTCCCTGATAGTTATTAGCTCTCATCAAATTACAACAAAAACCACAGATTAAAAACTCTACTACAGATCTGCGGTGCAAATAATGATCGTGATTAAAGCACGAGCACGGATTCTGCAATCCCATTAGGTTGGAAAATCAGCCATGTGAAGATAAATTGAAAAATCTGCTCAGTGTAATTCTCAAGGATAAAGCAACAGTATACTAAAAGGCTATAGAGGAGCCTTTGAAATACAGCTTCTTTAATCTCTCTACTAGCATTGTGCTCCTTTTCCTGTTGTACTGCAGCACACCCCCATCCTTCCTTCATTTCTCTAGCCTTGGGAACCTGGATGTCTCCAGAGACCTCCACTTCAGTACAAAAACGGCATTAATGAACTCTTTAGACTGCACAATTGCTTTCAGGAAAAGAAAAAAAATACTTCTATTTCTTTGTTTTTTCTCTTGATTTTCTCAAACGATCAGAGATATTCGTGAGCCACTAATTTCTGACAGTGATAGGAACAGTTTGGCTGTTTCATCCCCACAGAGTTGGGGAAATAGTGAGAGGGAGGCATAGAGAGCAAGATCATTCTGCTTTGACTGTCAGATAGGGAGAATGGCAGGACTTGAATGAGCCTGGGGGCCCGCACTCTGGATTCTCTTTATAGCTCTGCCATCCCATGCAAAAAGGAATTTTGAATGTAGCTCCTACATATTTAATAAACAACTTGTTTCACAGATGTTTCTCCAGACATTTTCTGCCTCATAAAACAGGTTATATTATTTTTTAATAAGCCAACATCTCCTGTTGTTATGAGGATAGTTTATGAAGCCCATCAGCGTTGCTTTGATGTGAATGTTGACAGATATATGCATAAGCTGAAATGACAGGGCAAAAGATGCACGCAATGCTTACAAGCAACTTTGTGAGCAGTAATGGCTGATGTAGATCTTAAAATAATAATAGTAATAAAAAACAATCATGCAACATATCATGAGAACTGAACTGAATACTTAATTTACTCTCATTTTACAATGAAAGGTATCATCAAGAACATCGTAGAAAGCTGTAATTACCGGAGAACATCAAGAGAACGTGATTTATCAATGGTGGTGGTAAATGCAACTTACAGGTAAGAACAGCAAACAAACAAAAGAAAGCCCCACATGAAGTGTGACATTTAACATTTCAGTTGGATGACTGGCCAACTGAAATTCATGGAGGTCAGCAAGGACAACCAAGGGATGTATTTTACCTTTAGACAAAGATGGCTCAGATGGTCACGCCTTTTCCTTCCGTAAAGTGATGGCTACATACAAAACAAGTGGTTACTTTTTTTTGGCTACTTAAAATGCACCACAGCAGGTCTTTGCAATTTTTAAGTATGAGACCACTTGCTCAGCAGCACTGCCCTCATTAGAAATCTGGCACTGCGGTGGCAAAGGAGGGGCCAAATTATCTTTCCTTTTGAAAAATTAATTAATAGTTTGTCCTACTGTCACCAAAGGTCCAAGAGAGATCAAGAGAAGGATATTGAGGGGCCTGACAAAAACCGATAACATCAACTCGACGTGTTAAAAAAACAAAAACAAAAAGAAAGACATTTTTGGCTGTTAAGCTGGATATGTACATAAAAGATGAATGTTGCTTTGGTCTGCAAAGTGACACCAGTGTGTATGTGACCTGAAAATGAATTCTTTCTAATCACCAGAAACATTTCAATAGCTAAATTTCAATAAAATAAGTGGACAGGCCTACAGCTAACATGATCTGAAGGGTTTATGGTCTCAGTCACTATTTTTATCAAATACAACATAAAGGTAATTTTAAAAAAAATTTACTGGCCCCTAATGTGGTCTAAAAGGACGGCAGCATGCTTTAGGGCAGACTTACTTTGTTATTCACAAGTCAGTAAGAAGTTGTCAGACGTTCCAGCTCACAAAGGTCTATACACTGCATTTGGTGTCAGTACATGAAACATGATTTAGTGCTTCGAGTCTGTAGACTTTCGAGTTCTGTTGATTATCGATATTTTCAGTTTTATTCTTTGTTTCCTTGTCGTCTACACTTTCTTCTTCTTGTACTTCCTTAGTGGAATTTAGTTATTCACTTCAGCTCAATTCAGTTTTATTTCTCTAGCACCGAATCACAAAAATGTAATGTGTCTTAAGGCACGTTACATTGTAAAGTTAAGACGCTGCAATAATAGAAAGAATACAACAATCAGATGACCCTCTATGAGCAAACAGAGAGTGGGAAGGAAAAACTCTCTTTTAACAGGATACAGCCATCTGTCGTGACCAGAGAGAGACAGGGCCAAGGGGCACTGTGGAAGAGAGACAGAAATTAATAATGAATGATTCACACAGTGGGTGAAAAACATGGGTGAAGAAGAAAAACTTTGTGCATCATGGGAAGAACCCAACAGGAAAACTAAGCGAGGATACAGGGTCACCTTATCCAGCCTTAACCATATGCTTTGTCAAAGAGCACATGTACACAAAGTACAAAAACAGCATTTATGAGAAATAGAGAAGCTGTCACTTCTGTATTTTAGAGTTTAGTTTCCCTCAAGTTTTCCTATGCTAAATTCACTCACGTGTGTGTATTTCCCCCTTTAGTTTTTACAGCAACGATATACAGTTCAGATTAGTACCGACTTGTATATCATGTAAAAACTTCAGGTAGGAGCAAGAGTTGGTGTACATGTATTACATGTGATATGTTAACCTCTTACCAAGGTCACCTAAAAAAATCTGCATCATTTCTACTGGGAGTGCTGAAGCTTCCTGAATGTATGAGATCAGATTACATTCAGGAAGCTTGAGTCACTAAAATGATCATCCAACATAAATTTACCAACACTCAGTTTAATTACACATAACACACGAACATGAATAAATAAGTTTTTTTTTTTTTTTTTTAAAAAGGTGCCAAGAAGGGAGCAAATGCAGACAGGTAAACAATGAAAAACTGTCTTCACCTCCTCGAAGGTGTATTCATACTTTAGTTTCTGGGTCTTAGATTTACTATTCTATGAATTTAATTCTTGCAGTAAATCCCATTATAGTGGCTGAAAGACTGGCTGCTTTCAATGAATAGACCTACAATGTACTTTTCTGGTTTTGCACAGTGGCCAGTTTTCACTAGGTGGCTATTCCTTTCACCCCGCTTGGAGAAGCTTTTGAAAGTGTTGGACGTTTATTATGAGCCTTTTAGCAGAGTGGATTCATGCTGAGCTGTGAAAGTGCTGGAAGAGACCATACCAGGTCCTTCTTTACTGCAGCATCTAGGGCTCAGGAATAGGTTAGGTTTCTCTGAGACGATAAAACACTTTATTTTCCTATGTATTTTCAGTGAAAGAGTCTGCGTGTATAGAGATAGACCAGACAACACTACAGTGTTTTTTTCTGCATCTTTCCTTAAGAGCAGTTTAATGGTCGTAACAGAACCACAGAAAGTGGAGGGTTCATTTGGAAAATGTTCCTTGTTAACATGGTGAACTCTGCACGCAACTGATTAATCTACAATCATTAAAAATTAATTACACCAGTATGCCACCTTTATATTTATATATATATTTATTCTAAACCTGTTTTCCATAGCTCATGCTACACCAGAGTCAAAGTTTAAAAATCCATCTAAACCTCTTCTCCTCTCTTTCATTAATTAAATTACTCGATAAATCTGGAGAAATGAAGACTCTTACCTTCAACAGCTGATCCAGTCAATGTATTTAAGGAAAAGGCAGTAAATCCCAATACAGAATATAATAAGAGTGAATATGACCGTAGAAGATGGAAAGTTGTCATTAGTAAGGATGGGAAGTGAAGATAAGTGGGTGAATTGGACCAGTCTTAAAATCTTAAATGGGGATGTTTCAGTTGTAATATGCTGACCTTGAGTATGGAAACAGATTTTTAACATTTCAAATGTGGTCACATTTGAAGTTGTGAAGAAAGTACCCCCTCTGTCAACTTGAAAGTTTTACATATCAGGACATAATAAACCAGGTCTTAAATTTATATAGATGACTCCTCAGATGAAAAACAATGCACAGTGCATTACACCGCTTCTTTAACCATTTAACAAAAATTAACAAAATTCAGAAGTAATTCAATTCAATTCAATTTTACTTATACAGAGCCAAATCACAACAACAGTTGCCATAAGGCACTTTTTTTGTAAGGTAGACCCTACAATAAAATATACAAACCCAGCAATCATATGATCCCCTATGAGCAAGGACTTTGGCGACAGTGGGAAGGAAAAACAGGAAGAAACCTCCAGCAGAACCAGGCTCAGGGAGGGGCGGCCATCTGCCATGACCGGTTGGGGTAAAGTGCACCTCATGATTCAGTAGCTTGTAGAACCATCACCTTCATTGTCTTCATGAGTTCATCAGTCTTTCACATTGTTGTGGAGGAATCTTTGCCCACTCTTCTTTAAAATGTTGCTTTGGGTTGTTGAGATTTGTGGGCATTCATTTATGCACAGCTATCTAAAGGTCAAACCACATATTTCAGGTAGCTGAGGTCTGGAAGACTTTATTCTTTTCTTTTTAATTCATTCTGCTGGAGATTTGCTGCTGTGCTTGGGCTCTAGTCATCAGACAAACTTGCATTTTGCTTCAGAAGTTTTTGGTGTACAGAACATATCCTGGCTGACTTAGTGACTGCAAGATGCCCAGGTCCCGTGGGTTGTAAAACAAACCCAAATCATTGCCCCTCCACCACTGTACTTGACAGTATGAGGTATGAGGGTTTTGTGCCAATATGCTGTGTTTGGTTTTCTCCAAATGTGGTGCTGTGCATTAAGGTCAAACACTCTCTACTTTGTCTTGTCTGTTCAAAGGGCATTGTTCCTAAAGTCTTGAGGTTTGTTCAGATGCAATTTTGCAACCCTAAGCTGCCATGGTTTATTGTGTGTTTTTCCAATAAAAAAAAAGTCTTTCTCCAAATAAAACCTCGCTCTTCAGCCTAAACCTCACATGCAATTAAATTTAACATTTCATCTGCTAACTGTGGCCTGTAGATTCTGATGATGCTGTTGGGTTTTTGCTGTTTCTGAGCATTGTGTGGTGCAACCTTGGGGTCAATTTGCAGGAATGTCCAGTGGCAACTGTAAATGGTTTAGAAATGGCTTTATCCAAGACTGATGGGCAGCAACAACTGCTTCTGAGGTTGATGCTGATAACTTTCCTCTTTGGCACCGTGTTAATGCAAACCTGAATGCTCCAGCACAGCAATCTGCCAAAATGCAATGAAACTGCTCACGGTTGCTGATGATCAGTGAATGTAATACATCTGATTAGCAGTACCTGCCTGCTACTTACCCTCTTAATTCCTATGGATGCAGCAAGGATGTGCTTATTATGACACATCTAACATGCAATTTTCATAGTTGAGCTGAAGTTGTATTTACCTAATTATAAAAACCGTATCAAGTAGCAGGTGTGCTCTTACTTTTTACAACAAAAACAGTATATGATGGCTAACCTGGCAAAACCACATGTGAATGGAAATACTAGACCGAACCCTTTTATCATTGACAGTCCCAACAAAATCATAAAAAATGCAGACATTAGTTTTTAAAATATTAATTGTGATAGAAGGCTGAGTTTATTTACTAAAAACTACTATGATATGCCTCTCTACCAACTAAAAGTGCAGATATCTCTTAAAACTGTGTGCTAATTCACTGCATTACAGATGCATTGTGAAACAAACTCAGTGCCAAGAAATTGTCTGCTCATGGTGTTTTACTGGTCACGGCACACAAAGAGATGAGACTCGAGTGGCTCTCGTATCATGGCATGGTCTCTCCTCTGAAGCTAACCAGAAGGGATGAATAATATTTGCCATGTGGATTCATGTTCATTGTTCATTTGTCTCTTTTAATTCTATTTTGTTGTACTTTTTCAACATGTTCAAAATAAAGATTCAATCAAATCAAATCAAATGTAGCAGCGATGCTATAAGCACGGACACATCCTCATCATTATCTGCATAATATGCTGACAGCATTGGTCTAGATTTTGCTAAATCCAATTGGAGTTGCTCTACTGTCCTTCACTTACTGCTGAATTAAGTCAGGGCGCTCCTCTGACAAACTGTCATGCTAATAAACTTGTCACTTAGAAGTATTTCACTGTAATTAGCTTTACTTTTTTTCTAAAAAGACACAGCATGGTAGCTTTAAGTGTTTCATCTCTGGCATTGAGCCACAACATGAGAATAAGCAGAGCTCTGCTGGCTGTCGAGGGGGTTTGGACTTTCTGATGAATTATCTACAGCTGCAGAGCCTTCTGGCAAGTAAGACTGGACAAGGTGCCCTGCTACAGTGCTTAGCATGACTAAAACATATAGTTCAATCAGAGTGCTCAGAGGGAGTCTTCTTTTAGTCATTCACTCTGCAAAAAGATATAACTTAAGACATAAAGACATTCTTTAGGACATAACTGGCCAGAGAGCAGAGTTGAAACGGCAGCATGCTGTTAACTGTTAGCAGTTTGGACAGCAGTGTGATCATAGAAATCATACAAATGCTACATTAGAAACGAGAAAACTAAATTACTTTGATTTTTGCTTTTCATCGTTAATTAGTTAAACCAACAAAACATCTTTGACAGGTTTTCAAGTATTTTGCAACAGTGTTTTTTGAAAACCTGGAATTGAAATGCACTTACCTGAAGAGCACTTTGGATCAGCTTCTGTTGTTTTAAATGTGCTATTTAAATAAAAAAATAACTCGGCTTGACAGTTAACACAAAAGGATTATTATATCCAGGCATTTTCATACTTCATGTCTGAGTTGTACTTTTTCATTGAAACTAAAATAATTCACTTAACATAATTCAGTGGGATGAGTATATTGTTTGAATGTCTTAACATAGTCCCCAACTAATGAGCCTGTTGAGGTAACAACTATGATGACCAGCAGATTTACAGTCTGTTAATGATAATTGCACTACCATTAGCACGAATTCTACTCTGCATAGTTCTATTCTTTTTTTTTTTTTTTTTAGATTACTTTTTTTTCTATCACTTTTGGATATAAAACTTTTCACTACTTCACTCTCTCAGTCAGATAGAAAATTCAACAGGAGCTGTGAATGAAACATCACTTTTAGTAGTTGTAATATCTGGATATTTGTTGTCTTTTTGAAAGCTTCTGCTGGTGGTCTGCCTGAGATTTTGTTTCTTCTCTGTTTCTTTTCTTCCTTGTTCCAGGAAAAAAAACATGTTTTCACAAGTTTATATAAATTGTTGCTGTTGTGCCATATGTAGAAGTTCCAGTTCAGTTTTTTAATTTACAGCTTTAAACTTTTTCCACACAATGCTCTTCTTTTCTTTCTGCTGACATGACACAACAGAGCATGGGGGGACGAGTTGTGTGATGAAAGGTGAGCAATGTAATGAACTTAATGGAGAGAAACAAACTAAAGCACTAATTTTATCATTATTGATTTGATGCCAATACATTGGTATCGCTCCTATCACTAGTTGGATCATCCTCAATTCACAGCATCAACCTACAAATTAGATGTGTGAGGTAGTGATTAAACTCTTACAACTAAAGTGTGAAGTGCTACAAAATTGTAATCTATTTTTTTTTTTGTTAAATTGCAGGCAGTTAAATGGTGCTAAAATACTGTTTCTCAGACTTTTTGAGTTACCCAGGAAGCTTATTGGAATAAAAAAGAAATTCTTGGAGGGAGGTTGAAAATTACATAATAATTTGTAGATGTGCAGCTTTGAAAAGTAGATAATTCTATGAAAAGCAAACAAGTTTCAGTATTTTTTTGCCAGTTATTTATTTCTTATTTTTTTTAGGATAAGGTGAAAAATTCAGCCCCTAAAAAAAGTTCAGTAATTCAAACAAACTTGTATTTGTCACGGGGTGCCGAGGCAGGCCGTGTGGATTAATAACGGACCCTAGATGCAGACTGCTTAAGTGGAGGGTGAGCTTTATTAACAACAGGTGAAGTACAACAAAAAAGGGTGGCGAGAAACAGAACGGTAAAAACTCTAAACTGGGAAAACTAAAACTAAACACAAAGCCAGAACACGAACGAGGGTGCCTTGCAGGGAGAATGACCAGGAAGCCGGAGGAATAAACACAGAATGACGGAGGTTGAATAACGCAGACGAACCAGCAACTAACAGAGGCAGACACGAGGTTAAAATACACAGAAGGATAACGAGGGGATGAGACACAAAAGGAGGGCACAGCTGGGAGTAATCCGACCTGACGAGACAGGGGAAAAGTAAATTGAACACACTGAGAACAGACACGGACCTTCAAAGTAAAACGGGAAACACATACACGTAATGACATAACACACCAACTTAACACAGACTGGGGGACACAGAACACAGGAACATGAACCATGAAAAAGAAGAGTACAAACACCCAAGGTAACCAAAACCACAGAATAATAATAAACTAAACATAAACACGGAGTCACAGACTCCGGACCATGACAGTATTTGCTTATGTCTGGACAATCACCATGAATACATGGGCATAACTAGTGATGATTTCACATCAGAGATTGAACTTGTAGAAACCATTTTTGGACACATGATTTTAAGTTAAAGAGTTGTAGCCAAAAAGAGCAAATAAACAGGAGAAGAGATCCAGAGAACTCTGAAACTCACAAAGTCATCATTGAAGCTTGCAATGTAACAAGTTCAACACAGATAAGGTTTCAATAAAAGAAAATCAAGCATTTCCTATTCTAGTAATTAAATGCCCCTGGAAATGCAAAGCAGCATGCAGTTTGTAACTGCACAGCTTCTTTTGGTAGAATAAAAAAAAACATACAGTTCTAAATCAAACGTATAGAGGTCCGACCTCTTACTGACCTTTAAATGTTTGAGAATTCATGTCAGAAAGAGGGAGACATATGCTCCTCTTCATTACCCCCAGGATTATCCTCTCCAGAGTGCAGCGCAAGCATGTACAGTGATTGTGTGAGATGCTTTGAAAGCTGACCCGCTGCTATCTCGCTGGCAACCTCCGTGGCCTGCTTGCACTGTGTGCCTTTTATGAGATCTACTGAGAATACATGGAAACACACTACTGTATGACCTTGTGTTGCCCTACTAATATCCTATAATATATTCTAACTACTAAAATGACTCATAAACCATCTTCCAGAAGCTTTAAAATCGTATTTGCGCCCGATATTCTTTGACATGGCATTTCATCTTGAACATTGGTCCTTGAGCAGTACAAGTTTGGACATCTTAAAAGCAAATAGAAAACACCTGCAACAACTTTATGTTTTATTTGTGCACTTTTTTGAGCATATGCTATGGTTATGAGAGAACAACGTTAGAATATACATCAATTATGCAAATAACACAGCACTTGTTGTGGGTAATGTTTTTTCTGTGTATTGAATCAGCAGGACAACAGATGTATACATCATCATCTTTTTGAGTAAGAGGGGAAGTGTGTGGGTTGTAAGACTAGTTTCTTTACTTTAAAAGTGCATTAGGAGCATCATTTCTTTCGTGTTTGATGTACTGCATGCAACTGTTAGATGCATATGCTCCCTGTTTTATTCATACACCTCTAGATAGTATGCTAATGCAATTTCTAAAATGATGAAATACATAAAAAACAGTTTATTGCAGGTAGTGAAATTCAAATATCTGCTTGCCCTCTTCATTTACTCCATTCTCTTTTAATCACACTCCTTTCTTTTTCTCTCCTCTTGGTATTTCTGCAGGTCGTGAGGTGTGATTTGAAGCTGTTCATGTTCAATATAACCCTTATTGACATGTGCGCAAAGGCTACTTCCATCACATCTGTAGTAACTGTTGTAGTGCTTTGAGTTTTCTTTATTATGTTGTAGAGCCAGAGGTTGCTGAATCTACCAGCTTCTTACTGTATTATTAAATTCCTTGTTGAAATTGTTCCAGAAAACTCAACCAATCACTCCGGATCAATTCAACACTAAGTGAATGAAAGTATAAACTTCTAGGGAAACCGAATTTAAGATTTACCCTTAATTCTCCTGACAGAACCATTTTTTAATGCTCAAATAAAGTTTCTCAGTTACCTATTACCTGTTATGCATGGCTCATTCAGGGGAGCAATAATGTTAAACTGTTACATTTTACACTTATTAAAACTAAGTGAAGCCAAATGGAACAGATGAATTTGTGGCTTAAACAAAGAATAACTGCGACACAATCAAACCAAAGAAAACTAGTCTGGGTGCCTGAAAAGCACAAGTCTTCCAGATTTGCATGCAACAGTCATCAGTGAGGGAAACCATTCCTCCCACTATAACCCTTTGCTAACACGAGAATCACGAGTAATTTTGACTATAGTAATCTAGATGGATTTCCATGACATTTTGTACCTTATACTCATATGGATTTTAATTCTTCAGATTCCTGGGTTTATTATGTAGTTCCCTGAACTAATTGCTAATTGCTAAGGGTATCATATCCCAATCCCATGTCGGATGCATCATCTGTGTATGTATTTGCCTATTTGTTATGCGTAGACCTATAACTGTCAAGAAACCATAATGTTACTTATTAATTGATGAACGTGGCTAGGTGTTTACATGCAACTATCAAGATTAAAGCATGTGAGACATGAATCACATCTATGGAAGGCTATATGAGGTATGCTGACATGTCAGAAATAATAACAGCAACAGTAAAAAGAATTCACAGCGTGCACAACATCTTTAGTGCCAGCCTGCAGAGACAGGTCAAGTCAGATTAGTAGACACGATGTTAGATTAAGGTCATGTTTGTTGTCACACAGCTAAATATCACAGCATTAATTAAAAAGGACACTGTGGCAATTTATGCAGAAAAAAACATAAATGAAATGCATAATTGAGAAATTAATTTAAATTAACAGATTTATTTTTAAACCTTGAATCAGATAAGACAAGGACAGTGAATTATTTCCAAGATGTAAAGTAAGCACTGGATGATTTGCAGTGTCGGTCGTAAAGGAAAAGCTTATATATATTTATACATATAGAGCCCAGCTTTTGCAGTGTTAGGGATACTGTGTGTTGTTTTCAAGCTTCTCTTTTGTTTCTGTGTAATGGAGATTTAGACATAAAATGTGCTAACACGTCAACATTTAGACAAAATACCTGCATTCTGTAAGTTCCATTTCCTAACAGGGCTTTAGGCTGTGCGCATTGGTCAAGCTCGAATGCTTGGCTCTGGCAGAGTCAGCAGACAACGAGCTGACAAGGGAAGTCTCCAGGTCTGTCTCCCTGGAGAGCACCTATGGCTAAGGAGGTTGTTATTGATCTAAGTAGGGGGAGGAAAGAGAGATGCGGGGCAAGCAGGGAAGAACCTCTGCCCTATTCTGCACTCTAGTGTCCCACTAGACAGGGCAGCAAGTCTTTATCAACTCCACAAACTGCCCATGTGAAAAAAAAAAACCAACCCTGGAAAAGGAGGCCCGTGATATCCACAAGAACAAAGTTCAAGGAAATAGATAGATAAATATTAAAAATGAAGCAACCATTTCTCGCCAATATTTTTTCCTAAGCATGCTGATCATTTGAATATTTTTGCAATGCTGAAACAAATTTCAATAAATAAAAGAGACACAATTAAAAACATGTTGAACATTTGCATCAACAAAAATTTGCATAAAAAGACATTGCTTACTTCATACACTGAAAAAAGAACATTTACTTAATGGATTTACTTAATTCAGTTGACATTGGTTGCACACAACTGTTTTGCTTTGGCAGAAACTTAAACAACTGTATTAAATCACCACAACTTATTCATATTCAATAAACCTGTGCATTTTGTGTTGATAAAACATGATTGAAACATGTTTAGATGAAGTAAGTTGAGCTCATAGAATATTTTAATCCCTCACAATTTCGTCATTTTATTCCAGCACTATTCAATAACTTTTACCCCAATACTACTTGGTTACTTAAATACTACATGTTGTCTTCATATTACATAATGTTTAACAAAGTCTAGAGTCTGGTTAACATAAAAAAATCCAATGAATTTAGAACGACTTCCATCCTCCTAGCTTTATTTGGGTTGCAGGGGGGCTGGGGGATAACCCCAAACTGATAGGTTAAGAGGCAGGGTACACCCTGGATAGCTTACAAGCTTATCACATAGAGACAAACAACCACTTGCACTCATATTCATGGGTAATTTAAAATCACCAATTAACATAACTCTAATAACTGCAGGAGGAAACCAGAGTTCCCAAAGAGAACCCACTGCAAACTAGCCAGATTGTCGATTTGAACCGGCAACCTTCTTGTTGGGAGGTAAGCGCACAAACCACCACGCCATCAAACCCGGCTTAGACAGATTAAACCACAATAAATAGCGATAGCATACACGTGGTGTGTGTTAGTTGTCTGCCTCTTATAACTCCAGTAATTTTCCTGGAGTTTGAGATCTCATGTGATCTTGTGCATTTCAGCAACTAACCACTCTTACTATCATGTCCTCTCAACAAGAACAAATTAAGTTGTTGAATTTCATACAGATCCTACATGATTTAATTACGTTCACCATAGAAACATAAAATTATTTGTTTCAAATTACAAGTTAGACTTTTGTAAATGTAACAACCACAGAGTTTACTTTTTCAGTATATACCGCAAAAAGTAGAGGTGGCTGCTTGACGTGACTGAGATGGATGCCTTCCTCAAACTATGATCCAAAGCGCGCGAAATGAAATCTTGATGCGGTGTCGTGAGATTTAACATTGCTATATTATTGACTTACTTCACTCGAACATGATAGGAAAAATTTAATATGCCCTCTCTACATATCATGTAGTTTCTACACTATATAGTTACACTTAATTTTAAAGCACGAGGCAACTGTGTTAAATACACACAAGATGCTTACATAAATCCAATAGATGGCCAATCCCTTTTTTTCAGTGTAGTCTCATGATGGATTATAATCCAGTATTTAACTAAAAATATGTTTAAAAGACAGTGTTATTTATTTATGTGTATTCTTTCAGGCCTGTTGGTTTTCATCAGTCTGAAACAATAAAGAACCAGAATAAAACCAGATGTAGGCTTAGTCTACGGGCATGGCGATATGAGATCAGCAAGTACAAATAGGTTTCCTGCATTGGGATCGATCATATATTAATCTTTATAGAACAACAACAAAAAAAGACCTTAGACTCTATTAACAAACAAAGGCCTCCTACTGACTTGCCCATGGAAGTTCAGGAGTCTTCGAGGAATGGTGACGAATTGACAAATCGGTGGCAGATGATTTCATCTGAAGGTAACTGTCGGCTCACAGCAAGTGAACCCAAGTTACCATGATGGTATTCCTCAGTAAGAATGGAAACCACCTTCATAGTACAGAAAATCGAGACTTAACGCTGAAGTTACCTGAATAAGTTCAAAGCCTACTTTGTAATACAGAGGGAAATACTATGAAGGAACTTCAACAAAGCTAGCTTCTCTTTGCATTGTCTGTTTTGACCAAACCTAAAACCTCATTTGGAAATTACGTATATGATGACAGTGGTTATTAACTTGCTCTGGCTGCTACCTGGCTCTGGGTTAGGTGACTCTTCCTCACCACCTGTGAGTGCCACTTTGTCATCATCTGATAACGTCAACAATCAGAGACATTATCAGGTGATGATGATAAAATGGTGATTAAATATAAAGGACTCAAAAAATAAAAATAAAATGCAACACTGCCAAAAATAGGATGAGATAAATGCTGCAGAAAATCTTTAATCTTGGGATTATGCATAAAATAAACATTTTAGTTCCAATTAATTGTTTAACACTCATCCCACCGAGTGGGGTCCGTGCAGACATATTTTTGATATATCCTACAGGTCATTTTTAAACATTCAATTCTTTATGACTTCAATCAATTTGTTCTTAATAAGTTTATATTATTACTTTCTTTTCTGGTTTGATTAGTGTTTAGTTAAATGCACCATTTCTTCCTAAACAGTTTTAATAAATTATAATATTGATTTGCTTAATGCTTGCCCTGAATCCTAAATTTAAGATTTTAAATAAGAAAGACTTAGACATCAAGGCTGTCTTAATCATCCGGATGCAGAACTTCCCAGATTGGAAGTTGGCAGAATGTGGGCAACACATCCAGACCTACAGTACCTAAGAGCACTGGGATGTGCCCTGGTCATGCCTCATATGAAAAGGACAGCTGATGCTGCTACATTACAAGCCACAACCTGAGCAGTGATGACCCTCCCAGGAGTGAGGAAAACATCACCTGCTGATGTGACTGTTCAACTCTCTGCTGGAAGATCTGCTGGGAAAAGGTGTTACCGTTGCTGCTGAATCACAACAGGAAAGTATCAACAGTTTCCTCCTGCTGTCACATGCTAGCACAGCATGAGGTAAATTGTGTGCTACAAACTGCCTCTTGTGTCTGATTAGCTTTAGCTGTTTTTGGTTGTTTCTGGTCTCTGTACAACCACAGGAAGAGCTTGGTTCATGTTGCGGTAAATCAGACTGGGCAGACAGAGCAGACCAATTTTTATCACAGTTTTCTTTTTGCAGATGATGTGGTTCTGTTGATTTCATCGAGCCATGACCTCTGAGTCGCACTTGGGTGATTTGAAGTTGAGGGTGAAGTAGCTGGGATGCAATTTAGCAGCTCCAAGTCTGAGGCCATGGTTCTCAGTTTAACAAAGGTAGCGTGCCCACTCCAGATCAGCAATGAGTTGCTGCTCTTGGAGTTTTGTTCAAAAGTGAAGGGGAAGTGCAGCAGATGATCGATGAACAGGCTGGTGTGGACGCTGAATCTACAGATGCTGTCTCCCATTTATGGTCACAAGCTGTGGCAAGGGACCAAAGGAACAATATTGCCAATGCAAACAGCAGAAATGAGCTCTCTCTGAAGGGTGCCTGGTCTTGGCCTTAGAAATAGGATGAGGAGTTTAGACATTTGGGACTAAAGTCCCTATGCCTTCACTCGATATGAGCTGGCTGGGGTGGTGCCAGCCTATGACCTCCTGGGTACCTCCAAGGTCAGGTGTTTTGGAAATGTGACGGAGGCCCCGGGGCAGACCCAGGGCAGTTATTTTGTTTTGGGGCTAAATTACCCCAAATGGTTTCATCATATACAGTGGCTTGCAAAAGTATTCGGCCCCCTTGAACTTTCCCACATTTTGTCACATTA